>NC_074670.1:5000-15000 GCF_029448725.1 Salvelinus fontinalis
CCTCCCCCACCCTCTCTCCCTTCCCCTCCCCCCTCCCTCTCCCCCTCTCTCTCCCTCCCCCCCTCTCTCTCTCCTTCCCCCCCCCTCTCTCTCTCCCTCCCCTCTCTCTCTCTCTCCCTCCCCCCCTCTCTCCCAGGGTAACAGGGTTCTATCTACTCTGCTCCTCACCAATCCAGGTCGCAATTGTAAATGAGAACGTGTTCTCAATTTGCCTACCTGGTTAAATAAAGGTGAAAAAAAAAAAAAAAAAAAAAAAGATCCAGCCAAGAGACCACTTCCTAAGCTACTACTGTCTCTAAATATAGATAGATGCACATAGAGGTTATAGCCCTACTCGTATTACAACAAAGCCTTTTCCTGGAAACAAATCAACATCATGTAAGTACTTCAGGAATCAGCTAACAAAGATGGAGGGAAACATAAAAGACAACGTGAACGCAGGCGGTCACACACCACCCATAGTACTGGCTGCTTCACTCTGTCTCCTAGACAGTCACACACCACCCATAGTACTGGCTGCTTCACTCTGTCTCCTAGACAGTCACACACCACCCATAGTACTGGCTGCTTCGCTCTGTCCCCTAGACAGTCACACACCACCCATAGTACCGGCTGCTTCACTCTGTCTCCTAGACAGTCACACACCACCCATAGTACTGGCTGCTTCACTCTGTCTCCTAGACAGTCACACACCCCCCATAGTACCGGCTGCTTCGCTCTGTCCCCTAGACAGTCACACACCACCCATAGTACCGGCTGCTTCGCTCTGTCCCCTAGACAGTCACACCCCCCCCATAGTACTGGCTGCTTCACTCTGTCTCCTAGACAGTCACACACCACCCATAGTACTGGCTGCTTCGCTCTGTCCCCTAGACAGTCACACACCACCCATAGTACTGGCTGCTTCACTCTGTCTCCTAGACAGTCACACACCACCCATAGTACCGGCTGCTTCGCTCTGTCCCCTAGACAGTCACACCCCCCCCATAGTACTGGCTGCTTCACTCTGTCTCCTAGACAGTCACACACCACCCATAGTACTGGCTGCTTCGCTCTGTCCCCTAGACAGTCACACACCACCCATAGTACTGGCTGCTTCACTCTGTCTCCTAGACAGTCACACACCACCCATAGTACTGGCTGCTTCACTCTGTCCCCTAGACAGTCACACACCACCCATAGTACTGGCTGCTTCACTCTGTCTCCTAGACAGTCACACACCACCCATAGTACTGGCTGCTTCGCTCTGTCTCCTAGACAGTCACACACCACCCATAGTACTGGCTGCTTCATTCTGTCTCCTAGACAGTCACACACCACCCATAGTACTGGCTGCTTCACTCTGTCTCCTAGACAGTCACACACCACCCATAGTACTGGCTGCTTCACTCTGTCTCCTAGACAGTCACACACCACCCATAGTACTGGCTGCTTCGCTCTGTCTCCTAGACAGTCACACACCACCCATAGTACTGGCTGCTTCACTCTGTCCCCTAGACAGTCACACACCACCCATAGTACTGGCTGCTTCACTCAGTCTCCTAGACAGTCACACACCACCCATAGTACTGGCTGCTTCACTCTGTCCCCTAGACAGTCACACACCACCCATAGTACTGGCTGCTTCGCTCTGTCCCCTAGACAGTCACACACCACCCATAGTACTGGCTGCTTCACTCTGTCCCCTAGACAGTCACACACCACCCATAGTACTGGCTGCTTCGCTCTGTCTCCTAGACAGTCACACACCACCCATAGTACTGGCTGCTTCATTCTGTCTCCTAGACAGTCACACACCACCCATAGTACTGGCTGCTTCACTCTGTCTCCTAGACAGTCACACACCACCCATAGTACTGGCTGCTTCACTCTGTCTCCTAGACAGTCACACACCACCCATAGTACTGGCTGCTTCACTCAGTCTCCTAGACAGTCACACACCACCCATAGTACTGGCTGCTTCACTCAGTCTCCTAGACAGTCACACACCACCCATAGTACTGGCTGCTTCACTCTGTCTCCTAGACAGTCACACACCACCCATAGTACTGGCTGCTTCACTCTGTCTCCTAGACAGTCACACACCACCCATAGTACTGGCTGCTTCGCTCTGTCCCCTAGACAGTCACACACCACCCATAGTACTGGCTGCTTCGCTCTGTCTCCTAGACAGTCACACACCACCCATAGTACTGGCTGCTTCGCTCTGTCTCCTAGACAGTCACACACCACCCATAGTACAGGCTGCTTCGCTCTGTCCCCTAGACAGTCACACACCACCCATAGTACTGGCTGCTTCACTCTGTCTCCTAGACAGTCACACACCACCCATAGTACAGGCTGCTTCGCTCTGTCCCCTAGACAGTCACACACCACCCATAGTACAGGCTGCTTCGCTCTGTCTCCTAGACAGTCACACACCACCCATAGTACTGGCTGCTTCACTCTGTCTGACAGTCACACACCACCCATAGTACTGGCTGCTTCACTCTGTCTCCTAGACAGTCACACACCACCCATAGTACTGGCTGCTTCGCTCTGTCCCCTAGACAGTCACACACCACCCATAGTACTGGCTGCTTCGCTCTGTCTCCTAGACAGTCACACACCACCCATAGTACAGGCTGCTTCGCTGTCTCCTAGACAGTTATTTCTCTCCCTTGTGAAAACATCAAGGTTGCTATAGTTACCATCTTGAACCTAGTAACATATCAGGAAGTAAAGCGACCGGGCAAGGTATAGATATATAATCGATCCATCATTGACTTGAATGGGGAAATCTGTTCTATTTCTCTGTTTCTATGTGTGTATATCCAGAGCCTTCAGAGAGTAAAAAAAAAACTCTTGACTTGTTCCACATTTTGTTGTCTTACAGTCTGAATTTAAAACGGATTAAATTGAGACGTTGTGGCACTGGCTATAATGTCAAAGTGGATTTATGTTTTTAGAAAACGTTTAGGAATTAATTACAAATGAAAAGATGAAAATGTCTTGAGTCAATCACTATTAAAACACTTTGTTATGACAAGGCTAAATAAGTTCAGGAGTCAAAATGTCCTTTTAACAAGTCACATAATAAGTTGCATGGACTCACTCTGTGTTCAATAATAGTGTTTAATATGATTTTATTAATGACTACCTCATCTCTGTAACCCCCCCTGACATATAATTATCTGTAATGTCCCTTAGTTGGTGTCAGACAGACAGGGTACATCTCTCTAGAGGATGGTGTCAGACAGACAGGGTACATCCCTCTAGAGGATGGTGTCAGACAGACAGGGGACATCCCTCTAGAGGATGGTGTCAGACAGACAGACAGGGGACATCCCTCTAGAGGATGGTGTCAGACAGACAGGGTACATCCCTCTAGAGGATGGTGTCAGACAGACAGGGTACATCCCTCTAGAGGATGGTGTCAGACAGACAGGGTACATCCCTCTAGAGGATGGTGTCAGACAGACAGGGTACATCCCTCTAGAGGATGGTGTCAGACAGACAGGGTACATCCCTCTAGAGGATGGTGTCAGACAGACAGGGTACATCCCTCTAGAGGATGGTGTCAGACAGACAGGGTACATCCCTCTAGAGGATGGTGTCAGACAGACAGGGTACATCCCTCTAGAGGATGGTGTCAGACAGACAGGGTACATCCCTCTAGAGGATGGTGTCAGACAGACAGGGTACATTACTCTAGAGGATGGTGTCAGACAGACAGGGTACATTACTCTAGAGGATGGTGTCAGACAGACAGGGTACATTCCTCTAGAGGATGGTGTCAGACAGACAGGGGACATCCCTCTAGAGGATGGTGTCAGACAGACAGGGTACATCCCTCTAGAGGATGGTGTCAGACAGACAGGGGACATCCCTCTAGAGGATGGTGTCAGACAGACAGGGGACATCCCTCTAGAGGATGGTGTCAGACAGACAGGGGACATCCCTCTAGAGGATGGTGTCAGACAGACAGGGTACATTCCTCTAGAGGATGGTGTCAGACAGACAGGGTACATTCCTCTAGAGGATGGTGTCAGACAGACAGGGTACATTCCTCTAGAGGATGGTGTCAGACAGACAGGGTACATCCCTCTAGAGGATGGTGTCAGACAGACAGGGTACATCCGTCTAGAGGATGGTGTCAGACAGACAGGGTACATTCCTCTAGAGGATGGTGTCAGACAGACAGGGTACATCCCTCTAGAGGATGGTGTCAGACAGACAGGGTACATCCCTCTAGAGGATGGTGTCAGACAGACAGGGTACATTCCTCTAGAGGATGGTGTCAGACAGACAGGGTACATCCCTCTAGAGGATGGTGTCAGACAGACAGGGTACATTCCTCTAGAGGATGGTGTCAGACAGACAGGGTACATCCCTCTAGAGGATGGTGTCAGACAGACAGGGTACATCCCTCTAGAGGATGGTGTCAGACAGACAGGGTACATCCCTCTATATCAGTAGTCATCAACTTTTTCAGAGTCATCTGATTGGCCAGCACAGTGGGCATACTTGACCCAGGTCCGCCGGGTAGGCGGAGTTTGTCCCTTCAGACAAATGAAACGGTTCAAAATGTCTACTGTAGTTTAGACAGAACATCACTGCTCAGCTCTAGTGACATCATCAGGAAGCGACATCGTTGTTAATTCAGGGGTCAATGGCAATGGTATAAATAGAATGTTGAGGACATCTACTACGTGAGAGGGTCAGCCCAGTGACATCATTAAGAAGGGACAGCTCTACCTACTGAGTGAGAGTTCAGCCCAGTGACATCATTAAGAAGGGACAGCTCTAACTACTGAGTGAGAGGTCAGCTCTCAGCCCAGTGACATCATCAAGAAGGGACAGCTCTACCTACTGAGTGAGAGTTCAGCCCAGTGACATCATTAAGAAGGGACAGCTCTAACTACTGAGTGAGAGGTCAGCCCAGTGACATCATCAAGAAGGGACAGCTCTAGCTACTGAGTGAGAGGGTCAGCCCAGTGACATCATTAAGAAGGGACAACTCTAGCTACTGAGTGAGAGGGTCAGCCCAGTGACATCATCAAGAAGGGACAACTCTAGCTACTGAGTGAGAGGTCAGCCCAGTGACATCCTTAAGAAGGGACAGCTCTAGCTACTGAGTGAGAGGGTCAGCCCAGTGACATCATCAAGAAGGGACAGCTCTAGCTACTGAGTGAGAGGGTCAGCCCAGTGACATCATTAAGAAGGGACAACTCTAGCTACTGAGTGAGAGGGTCAGCCCAGTGACATCATCAAGAAGGGACAGCTCTAGCTACTGAGTGAGAGGTCAGCCCAGTGACATCCTTAAGAAGGGACAGCTCTAGCTACTGAGTGAGAGGGTCAGCCCAGTGACATCATTAAGAAGGGACAGCTCTAGCTACTGAGTGAGAGGGTCAGCCCAGTGACATCATCAAGAAGGGACAGCTCTAGCTACTGAGTGAGAGGGTCAGCCCGGTGACATCATTAAGAAGGGACAGCTCTAGCTAGGGAAGACCATAAGGAAGGCGGTTTTTCACAACAGCTGAGAGGGACACTGCCCCGAGGTTGATGCACTCACTGTTGTAAATCACTTTGGATAAAAGCTACGGATTAAAAGCCTTTGCTAAATGACATATGAGTTAAGTAACTACAGACCGAAGTACAGGAAACAGTTCATTGTTGGTTTACAGGTTGCCTATATGACGCTGAACTTTGACCTGTACAGTTTCCAGTTTAAAGGGAACGGCAGGAAACCGTTCTGTTCTTACCGATGACCTGGTTTAAAGGGAACGGCAGGAAACCGTTCTGTTCTTACAGACGACCTCAACACAACGACCTCGTTTGGAAGAAACTAATAATACTTAACTGAAGAGCCATAAAAAAAAAAAGCAATTAATTCCGTCATTTTCTGGGGAAAGATATTTCTAATCTGAGGTCAGTCAGTCGCTGGTCTTTGTAAAGCGCCACAGAAACAGCATCAAAGAGCTCTCTACTACGCTGCTGAACTTTAGTTTGAATAACAAAGACAACCTGTTCTGCTCTGAACCACAACAAAGAACCAGAGAGACTGACCTGCACTAGCTAATGGAGACAGATTAGCTCAGAGAGACTGTCAACTACAGTTTAAACACTACATACTGCTCTTGGGGGGGAGTGGGGGGAGAGAGAGAGAGAGAGAGAGAGAGGGGGAGAGAGGGGGAGAGAGGACAGGATGGAGAGAGCGAGAGGGGGAGAGAGGATGGAGAGAGCGAGAGGGGGAGAGCGGGGGAGAGATGGATGGGAGCAATAACACAACCTGATATTTTCCTGACGTGTCAGAGGGCTCTTGTGTTCTGTGATCAGTGTTGGACAGAACCAGTTGGACATGACGAGGTAAACATCCGTTGACAGAATGACCACAGACATGTTGACATTCCTGAGGCCCTTGGTCAGACATCCCTGTCCCCCCTCTCACCGTCCCCCCCTCTCTCGCTCTGTCCCCCCTCTCACCGTCCCCCCCTCTCTCGCTCTGTCCCCCCTCTCACCGTCCCCCCCTCTCTCGCTCTGTCTCCCCCTCTCACCGTCCCTCTCTCTCTCGCTCTGTCCCCCCTCTCACCGTCCCCCCCTCTCTCGCTCTGTCTCCCCCTCTCCCTGTCCCCCCTCTCACCGTCCCCCCCTCTCTCGCTCTGTCTCCCCCTCTCACCGTCCCTCTCTCTCTCGCTCTGTCTCCCCCTCTCACCGTCCCCCCCTCTCCCTGTCCCCCCTCTCACCGTCCCCCTCTCTCTCGCTCTGTCCCCCCCTCTCACCGTCCCCCCCTCTCTCGCTCTGTCTCCCCCTCTCTCCCTGTCCCCCCTCTCACCGTCCCCCCCTCTCTCGCTCTGTCCCCCCTCTCACCGTCCCCCTCTCTCTATCTGCCCCCCCCCCCCTCTATCTGCCCCCCTTCTCCACCTCTCTCCCTCTCCTGTTCCTCTGCTCCCTACCCACAGAGAGGAGAGGAGGATTTAATTACTGAATGAGAACAGGTCAGGACCAAGAGGCTCCAGAGGACCCAAGGCCGCTGACAGGCTGAAAGGCCCCAGCATAGGGAGGGAGAGGCTGGATGTGACGAGGCAGGGAACAGGGCCTGGAGAGGCTGGATGTGACGAGGCAGGGAACAGGGCCTGGAGAGGCTGGATGCGACGAGGCAGGGAACAGGGCCTGGAGATAAATCCTCGACACACTGAAGAACACCCACCCTCCATTGTTATTAATCTGCTCTCTCTCTGTTGTGTGGTCTGGACCAATCAGGGCTCTGAAACAAACACCAAATGATAAACCCTGTAGCTAGCTGGATAAACCCTGTAGCTAGCTGGATAAACCCTGTAGCTTGCTGGATAAACCCTGTAGCTAACTGGATAAACCCTGTAGCTAGCTGGATAAACCCTGTAGCTAGCTGGATAAACCCTGTAGCTTGCTGGAAAAACCCTGTAGCTAGCTGGATAAACCCTGTAGCTAGCTGGATAAACCCTGTAGCTAGCTGGATAAACCCTGTAGCTAGCTGGATAAACCCTGTAGCTAGCTGGATACAACCTGTAGCTAGCTGGATAAACCCTGTAGCTAGCTGGATACAACCTGTAGCTAGCTGGATAAACCCTGTAGCTAGCTGGATACAACCTGTAGCTAGCTGGATAAACCCTGTAGCTAGCTGGATACAACCTGTAGCTAGCTGGATATAACCTGTAGCTGGATAAACCCTGTAGCTAGCTGGATACAACCTGTAGCTAGCTGGATAAACCCTGTAGCTAGCTGGATATAACCTGTAGCTAGCTGGATAAACCCTGTAGCTAGCTGGATATAACCTGTAGCTGGATAAAACCTGTAGCTAGCTGGATACAACCTGTAGCTAGCTGGATAAACCCTGTAGCTAGCTGGATAAACCCTGTACCTAGCTGGATAAACCCTGTAGCTAGCTGGATACAACCTGTAGCTAGCTGGATAAACCCTGTAGCTAGCTGGATACAACCTGTAGCTAGCTGGATAAACCCTGTAGCTAGCTGGATAAACCCTGTAGCTAGCTGGATACAACCTGTAGCTAGCTGGATACAACCTGTAGCTAGCTGAATATAACCTGTAGCTAGCTGGATACAACCTGTAGCTAGCTGGATAAACCCTGTAGCTAGCTGGATAAACCCTGTAGCTAGCTGGATAAACCCTGTAGCTAGCTGGATAAACCCTGTAGCTAGCTGGATAAACCCTGTAGCTAGCTGGATAGAACCTGTAGCTAGCTGGATACAACCTGTAGCTAGCTGGATAGAACCTGTAGCTAGCTGGATAAACCCTGTAGCTAGCTGGATACAACCTGTAGCTGGATAAAACCTATAGCTAGCTGGATACAACCTGTAGCTAGCTGGATAAACCCTGTAGCTAGCTGGATACAACCTGTAGCTGGATAAACCCTGGAGCTAGCTGGATAAACCCTGTAGCTTGCTGGATAAACCCTGTAGCTAGCTGGATAAACCCTGTAGCTAGCTGGATAAACACTATAGCTAGCTGGATACAACCTGTAGCTAGCTGGATAAACCCTGTAGCTAGCTGGATACAACCTGTAGCTAGCTGGATAAACCCTGTAGCTAGCTGGATAAACCCTGTAGCTAGCTGGATACAACCTGTAGCTAGCTGGATACAACCTGTAGCTAGCTGAATATAACCTGTAGCTAGCTGGATACAACCTGTAGCTAGCTGGATAAACCCTGTAGCTAGCTGGATAAACCCTGTAGCTAGCTGGATAAACCCTGTAGCTAGCTGGATAAACCCTGTAGCTAGCTGGATAAACCCTGTAGCTAGCTGGATAGAACCTGTAGCTAGCTGGATACAACCTGTAGCTAGCTGGATAGAACCTGTAGCTAGCTGGATAAACCCTGTAGCTAGCTGGATACAACCTGTAGCTAGCTGGATACAACCTGTAGCTAGCTGGATAGAACCTGTAGCTAGCTGGATAAACCCTGTAGCTAGCTGGATACAACCTGTAGCTGGATAAAACCTATAGCTAGCTGGATACAACCTGTAGCTAGCTGGATAAACCCTGTAGCTAGCTGGATACAACCTGTAGCTGGATAAACCCTGGAGCTAGCTGGATAAACCCTGTAGCTTGCTGGATAAACCCTGTAGCTAGCTGGATAAACCCTGTAGCTAGCTGGATAAACACTATAGCTAGCTGGATACAACCTGTAGCTAGCTGGATAAACCCTGTAGCTAACTGGATACAACCTGTAGCTAACTGGATAAACCCTGTAGCTAGCTGGATAAAACCTGTAGCTAACTGGATAAACCCTGTAGCTAACTGGATACAACCTGTAGCTAGCTGGATAAACCCTGTAGCTAGCTGGATAAACCCTGTAGCTAACTGGATAAACCCTGTAGCTAACTGGATAAACCCTGTAGCTAGCTGGATAAAACCTGTAGCTAACTGGATAAACCCTGTAGCTAGCTGGATAAACCCTGTAGCTAGCTGGATAAACCCTGTATCTAGCTGGATAAACCCTGTAGCTAGCTGGATAAACCCTGTAGCTAGCTGGATACAACCTGTAGCTAGCTGGATACAACCAGTAGCTGGATAAAACCTGTAGCTGGATAAAACCCTACTAGCCTGTACCCCTGCACACTGACTCTGTACCAGTACCCCCTGTATATAACCTCCACACTGACTCTGTACCAGTACCCCCTGTATATAACCTCCACACTGACTCTGTACCAGTACCCCCTGTATATAACCTCCACACTGACTCTGTACCAGTACCCCCTGTATATAACCTCCACACTGACTCTGTACCAGTACCCCCTGTATATAACCTCCACACTGACTCTGTACCAGTACCCCCTGTATATAACCTCCACACTGACTCTGTACCAGTACCCCCTGTATATAACCTCCACACTGACTCTGTACCAGTACCCCCTGTATATAACCTCCACACTGACTCTGTACCAGTACCCCCTGTATATAACCTCCACACTGACTCTGTACCAGTACCCCCTGCATATAACCTCCACACTGACTCTGTACCAG
>NC_074670.1:17500-42500 GCF_029448725.1 Salvelinus fontinalis
TCAGCCCAGAGAACCAGCCAGTCAGCCCAGAGAACCAACCAGTCAGCCCAGAGAACCAGCCAGTCAGCCCAGGACTGGAGCGAACCAACCAGTCAGCCCAGAGAACCAACCAGTCAGCCCAGAGAACCAACCAGTCAGCCCAGAGAACCAACCAGTCAGCCCAGAGAACCAGCCAGTCAGCCCATGACTGGAGCGAACCAACCAGTCAGCCCAGAGAACCAGCCAGTCAGCCCAGAGAACTAACCAGTCAGCCCAGAGAACCAACCAGTCAGCCCAGAGAACCAACCAGTCAGCCCAGAGAACCAACCAGTCAGCCCAGAGAACCAACCAGTCAGCCCAGAGAACCAACCAGTCAGCCCAGAGAACCAGCCAGTCAGCCCAGAGAACTAACCAGTCAGCCCAGAGAACCAACCAGTCAGCCCAGAGAACCAACCAGTCAGCCCAGAGAACCAACCAGTCAGCCCAGATTAACAACCAGTCAGCCCAGAGAACCAACCAGTCAGCCCAGAGAACCAACCAGTCAGCCCAGAGAACCAACCAGCCAGTCCAGAGAACCAACCAGTCAGCCCAGAGAACCAGCCAGTCAGCCCAGAGAACTAACCAGTCAGCCCAGAGAACCAACCAGTCAGCCCAGAGAACCAACCAGTCAGCCCAGAGAACCAACCAGTCAGCCCAGATTAACAACCAGTCAGCCCAGAGAACCAGCCAGTCAGCCCAGAGAACCAACCAGCCAGTCCAGAGAACCAACCAGTCAGCCCAGAGAACCAACCAGTCAGCCCAGAGAACCAACCAGTCAGCCCAGAGAACCAACCAGTCAGCCCAGAGAACCAACCAGTCAGCCCAGAGAACCAACCAGTCAGCCCAGAGAACCAACCAGTCAGCCCAGAGAACCAGCCAGTCAGCCCAGAGAAACAACCAGTCAGCCCAGAGAACCAACCAGTCAACCCAGAGAACCAACCAGTCAACTCAGAGAACCAGCCAGTCAGCCCAGGACTGGAGCGAACCAACCAGTCAGCCCAGAGAACCAACCAGTCAGCCCAGAGAACCAACCAGTCAGCCCAGAGAACCAACCAGTCAGGCCAGAGAACCAACCAGTCAGCCCAGAGAACCAGCCAGTCAGCCCAGAGAACCAACCAGTCAGCCCAGAGAACCAGCCAGTCAGCCCAGAGAACCAACCAGTCAGCCCAGAGAACTAGCCAGTCAGCCCAGAGAACCAACCAGTCAGCCCAGAGAACCAGCCAGTCAGCCCAGACAACCAACCAGTCAGCCCAGGACTAGGGTAACTCTACCCTACTCTAACCTGACTCTACTCTACCCTAACTCTACCCTACTCTAACCTAACTCTACCCTACTCTAACCTAACTCTACCCTACTCTAACCTAACTCTACCCTACTCTAACCTAACTCTACCCTACTCTAACCTAACTCTACCCTACTCTAACCTACCTCTACCTTTACCCTACTCAATTCTACCCTAACCTAACTCTACCCTACCCTAACCTAACTCTACCCTACTCTAACCTAACTCTACCCTACTCTAACCTAACTCTACCCTGGGGTATAGTGGTGTATTATAGTGGTGTATTATAGTGGTGTATTATAGTGGTGCATTTTAGTGGTGCATTATACAGGTGCATTATAGTGGTGTATTGTAGTGGTGTATTTTAGTGGTGCATTATACAGGTGCATTATAGTGGTATATTATAGTGGTGTATCATAGTAGTGCATTATACAGGTGCATTATAGTAGTGTATTATAGTGGTGTATTATAGTGGTGTATTATAGTGGTGTATTATAGTGGTGTATTATAGTGGTGTATTATACAGGTGTATTATAGTGGTGTATTAGACAGGTGTATTGTAGTGGTGTATTATAGTGGTGTATTATAGTGGTGTATTAGACAGGTGTATTATAGTGGTGTATTATACAGGTGTATTATAGTGGTGTATTATAGTGGTGTATTATAGTGGTGTATTATACAGGTGTATTATAGTGGTGTATTATACAGGTGTATTATAGTGGTGTATTATAGTGGTGTATTATAGTGGTGTATTGTAGTGGTGTATTATAGTGGTGTATTATAGTGGTGTATTATAGTGGTGTATTATAGTGGTGTATTATAGTGGTGTATTATAGTGGTGTATTAGACAGGTGTATTATAGTGGTGTATTATAGTGGTGTATTATAGTGGTGTATTAGACAGGTGTATTATAGTGGTGTATTATACAGGTGTATTATAGTGGTGTATTATAGTGGTGTATTATAGTGGTGTATTGTAGTGGTGTATTATAGTGGTGTATTATAGTGGTGTATTAAATTGGTGTATTATAGTGGTGTATTATAGTGGTGTATTATACAGGTGTATTATAGTGGTGTATTATAGTGGTGTATTATAGTGGTGTAGTATAGTGGTGTATTATAGTGGTGTATTATAGTGGTGTATTATAGTGGTGCATTATAGTGGTGTATTATAGTGGTGTATTGTAGTGGTGTATTATAGTGGTGTATTATACAGGTGTATTATAGTGGTGTATTATACAGGTGTATTATAGTGGTGTATTATAGTGGTGTATTATAGTGGTGTATTAGACAGGTGTATTATAGTGGTGTATTATACAGGTGTATTATACAGGTCTATTATACAGGTGTATTATAGTGGTGTATTATACAGGTGTATTATAGTGGTGTATTATACAGGTGTATTATAGTGGTGTATTATAGTGGTGTATTATAGTGGTGTATTAGACAGGTGTATTATAGTGGTGTATTATACAGGTGTATTATACAGGTCTATTATACAGGTGTATTATAGTGGTGTATTGTAGTGGTGTATTATACAGGTGTATTATAGTGGTGTATTATAGTGGTGTATTATAGTGGTGTATTATAGTGGTGTATTATACAGGTGTATTATACAGGTGTATTATAGTGGTGTATTATACAGGTGTATTGTAGTGGTGTATTATACAGGTGTATTATACAGGTGTATTATACAGGTGTATTATGGTGGTGTATTATACAGGTGTATTGTAGTGGTGTATTATACAGGTGTATTATAGTGGTCTATTATACAGGTGTATTATACAGGTGTATTATAGTGGTGTATTATACAGGTGTATTATACAGGTGTATTATAGTGGTGTATTATAGTGGTGTATTATAGTGGTGTATTATAGTGGTGTATTATACAGGTGTATTATAGTGTTGTATTATACAGGTGTATTATAGTGGTGTATTATACAGGTGTATTATAGTGGTGTATTATACAGGTGTATTATAGTGTTGTATTGTAGTGGTGTATTATACAGGTGTATTATAGTGGTGTATTATAGTGGTGTATTATAGTGGTGTATTATACAGGTGTATTATACAGGTGTATTATACAGGTGTATTATAGTGGTGTATTATACAGGTGTATTATAGTGTTGTATTGTAGTGGTGTATTATACAGGTGTATTATACAGGTGTATTATAGTGGTGTATTATAGTGGTGTATTATAGTGGTGTATTATACAGGTGTATTATAGTGGTGTATTAGACAGGTGTATTATAGTGGTGTATTATAGTGGTGTATTGTAGTGGTGTATTATAGTGGTGTATTATAGTGGTGTATTATAGTGGTGTATTATAGTGGTGTATTATAGTGGTGTATTATAGTGGTGTATTATACAGGTGTATTATACAGGCGTATTATAGTGGCGTATTGTAGTGGCGTATTGTAGTGGTGTATTGTAGTGGTGTATTATAGTGGTGTATTATAGTGGTGTATTATAGTGGTGTATTATAGTGGTGCATTATAGTGGTGCATTATAGTGGTGCATTATAGTGGTGTATTATAGTGGTGTATTATAGTGGTGTATTATAGTGGTGTATTATAGTGGTGTATTATAGTGGTGTATTATAGTGGTGTATTAGACAGGTGTATTATAGTGGTGTATTATAGTGGTGTATTATAGTGGTGTATTATAGTGGTGTATTATAGTGGTGTATTATAGTGGTGTATTATAGTGGTGTATTATAGTGGTGTATTATAGTGGTGCATTATAGTGGTGTATTATAGTGGTGCATTATAGTGGTGTATTATAGTGGTGTATTATAGTGGTGTATTATAGTGGTGTATTATAGTGGTGTATTATAGTGGTGTATTATAGTGGTGCATTATAGTGGTGTATTATAGTGGTGTATTGTAGTGGTGTATTATAGTGGTGTATTATAGTGGTGTATTATACAGGTGTATTATAGTGGTGTATTATACAGGTGTATTATAGTGGTGTATTATAGTGGTGTATTATAGTGGTGTATTAGACAGGTGTATTATAGTGGTGTATTATACAGGTGTATTATACAGGTCTATTATACAGGTGTATTATAGTGGTGTATTGTAGTGGTGTATTATAGTGGTGTATTATAGTGGTGTATTATAGTGGTGTATTATAGTGGTGTATTATACAGGTGTATTATACAGGTGTATTATAGTGGTGTATTATACAGGTGTATTGTAGTGGTGTATTATACAGGTGTATTATACAGGTGTATTATACAGGTGTATTATAGTGGTGTATTATACAGGTGTATTGTAGTGGTGTATTATACAGGTGTATTATAGTGGTCTATTATACAGGTGTATTATACAGGTGTATTATAGTGGTGTATTATACAGGTGTATTATACAGGTGTATTATAGTGGTGTATTATACAGGTGTATTGTAGTGGTGTATTATAGTGGTGTATTATACAGGTGTATTATACAGGTGTATTATAGTGGTGTATTATAGTGGTGTATTATACAGGTGTATTGTAGTGGTGTATTATAGTGGTGTATTATAGTGGTGTATTATACAGGTGTATTATACAGGTGTATTATACAGGTGTATTATACAGGTGTATTATAGTGGTGTATTATACAGGTGTATTATAGTGTTGTATTGTAGTGGTGTATTATACAGGTGTATTATACAGGTGTATTATAGTGGTGTATTATAGTGGTTTATTATAGTGGTGTATTATACAGGTGTATTATAGTGGTGTATTAGACAGGTGTATTATAGTGGTGTATTATAGTGGTGTATTGTAGTGGTGTATTATAGTGGTGTATTATAGTGGTGTATTATACAGGTGTATTATACAGGTGTATTATAGTGGTGTATTATAGTGGTGTATTGTAGTGGTGTATTGTAGTGGTGTATTATAGTGGTGTATTATAGTGGTGTATTATAGTGGTGTATTATAGTGGTGCATTATAGTGGTGCATTATAGTGGTGCATTATAGTGGTGTATTATAGTGGTGTATTATAGTGGTGTATTATAGTGGTGTATTATAGTGGTGTATTATAGTGGTGTATTATAGTGGTGTATTATACAGGTGTGTTATAGTGGTGTATTGTAGTGGTGTATTATAGTGGTGTATTATAGTGGTGTATTATAGTGGTGTATTATAGTGGTGTATTATAGTGGTGTATTATAGTGGTGCATTATAGTGGTGCATTATAGTGGTGTATTATAGTGGTGTATTATAGTGGTGTATTATAGTGGTGTATTATAGTGGTGTATTATAGTGGTGTATTATAGTGGTGTATTATAGTGGTGCATTATAGTGGTGCATTATAGTGGTGTATTATAGTGGTGTATTGTAGTGGTGTATTATAGTGGTGTATTATACAGGTGTATTATAGTGGTGTATTATACAGGTGTATTATAGTGGTGTATTATAGTGGTGTATTATAGTGGTGTATTAGACAGGTGTATTATAGTGGTGTATTATACAGGTGTATTATACAGGTCTATTATACAGGTGTATTATAGTGGTGTATTATACAGGTGTATTATAGTGGTGTATTATACAGGTGTATTATAGTGGTGTATTATAGTGGTGTATTATAGTGGTGTATTAGACAGGTGTATTATAGTGGTGTATTATACAGGTGTATTATACAGGTCTATTATACAGGTGTATTATAGTGGTGTATTGTAGTGGTGTATTATACAGGTGTATTATAGTGGTGTATTATAGTGGTGTATTATAGTGGTGTATTATAGTGGTGTATTATACAGGTGTATTATACAGGTGTATTATAGTGGTGTATTATACAGGTGTATTGTAGTGGTGTATTATACAGGTGTATTATACAGGTGTATTATACAGGTGTATTATGGTGGTGTATTATACAGGTGTATTGTAGTGGTGTATTATACAGGTGTATTATAGTGGTCTATTATACAGGTGTATTATACAGGTGTATTATAGTGGTGTATTATACAGGTGTATTATACAGGTGTATTATAGTGGTGTATTATACAGGTGTATTGTAGTGGTGTATTATAGTGGTGTATTATACAGGTGTATTATACAGGTGTATTATACAGGTGTATTATACAGGTGTATTATAGTGGTGTATTATACAGGTGTATTGTAGTGGTGTATTATACAGGTGTATTATAGTGGTCTATTATACAGGTGTATTATACAGGTGTATTATAGTGGTGTATTATAGTGGTGTATTATAGTGGTGTATTATACAGGTGTATTATAGTGGTGTATTATAGTGGTGTATTATACAGGTGTATTATAGTGGTGTATTATAGTGGTGTATTATAGTGGTGTATTGTAGTGGTGTATTATACAGGTGTATTATACAGGTGTATTGTAGTGGTGTATTATAGTGGTGTATTATACAGGTGTATTATAGTGGTGTATTATACAGGTGTATTATAGTGGTGTATTGTAGTGGTGTATTATAGTGGTGTATTGTAGTGGTGTATTATACAGGTGTATTATACAGGTGTATTGTAGTGGTGTATTATAGTGGTGTATTATACAGGTGTATTATAGTGGTGTATTATACAGGTGTATTATAGTGGTGTATTATACAGGTGTATTATAGTGGTGTATTATACAGGTGTATTGTAGTGGTGTATTATAGTGGTGTATTATAGTGGTGTATTATAGTGGTGTATTATACAGGTGTATTATACAGGTGTATTATACAGGTGTATTATAGTGGTGTATTATACAGGTGTATTGTAGTGGTGTATTATAGTGGTGTATTATAGTGGTGTATTATACAGGTGTATTATACAGGTGTATTATACAGGTGTACTATAGTGGTGTATTATACAGGTGTATTATAGTGGTGTATTATAGTGGTGTATTATACAGGTGCATTATAGTTGTGTATTATAGTGGTGTATTGTAGTGGTGTATTATAGTGGTGTATTATAGTGGTGTATTATAGTGGTGTATTATAGTGGTGTATTATAGTGGTTTATTATAGTGGTGTATTATAGTGGTGTATTATACAGGTGTATTATAGTGGTGTATTAGACAGGTGTATTGTAGTGGTGTATTGTAGTGGTGTATTGTAGTGGTGTATTGTAGTGGTGTATTATAGTGGTGTATTATACAGGTGTATTATAGTGGTGTATTATAGTGGTGTATTAGACAGGTGTATTATAGTGGTGCATTATACAGGTGTATTATACAGGTGTATTATACAGGTGTATTATACAGGTGTATTATACAGGTGTATTATAGCGGTGTATTATAGTGGTGTATTATACAGGTGTATTATACAGGTGTATTATAGTGGTGTATTATAGTTGTGCATTATACAGGTGTATTATAGTGGTGTATTATAGTGGTGTATTATACAGGTGTATTATAGTGGTGCATTATACAGGTGTATTATAGTGGTGTATTATAGTGGTGTATTATAGTGGTGTATTATAGTGGTGTATTATACAGGTGTATTATAGTGGTGTATTATAGTGGTGTATTATACAGGTGTATTATACAGGTGTATTATAGTGGTGTATTATAGTGGTGCATTATACAGGTATATTATAGTGGTGTATTATAGTGGTGTATTATACAGGTGTATTATAGTGGTGCATTATACAGGTGTATTATAGTGGTGTATTATAGTGGTGTATTATACAGGTGTATTATAGCGGTGTATTATAGTGGTGTATTATACAGGTGTATTATACAGGTGTATTATAGTGGTCTATTATACAGGTGTATTATAGTGGTGTATTATAGTGGTGTATTATACAGGTGTATTATACAGGTGTATTATAGTGGTCTATTATACAGGTGTATTATAGTGTTGTATTATACAGGTGTATTATACAGGTGTATTGTAGTGGTGTATTATACAGGTGTATTATAGTGGTGTATTGTAGTGGTGTATTATAGTGGTGTATTATACAGGTGTATTATAGTGGTGTATTATAGTAGTGTATTATACAGGTGTATTATAGTGGTGTATTATAGTGGTGTATTATACAGGTGTATTATACAGGTGTATTATAGTGGTGTATTATAGTGGTGTATTATAGTGGTGTATTATAGTGGTGTATTATACAGGTGTATTATAGTGGTGTATTATAGTGGTGTATTATAGTGGTGTATTATAGTGGTGTATTATAGTGGTGTATTATAGTGGTGTATTATAGTGGTGTATTATAGTGGTGTATTATAGTGGTGTATTATAGTGGTGTATTATAGTGGTGTATTATAGTGGTGTATTATACAGGTGTATTATACAGGTGTATTATAGTGGTGTATTATACAGGTGTATTATAGTGGTGTATTGTAGTGGTGTATTATAGTGGTGTATTATACAGGTGTATTATAGTGGTGTATTATAGTAGTGTATTATACAGGTGTATTATAGTGGTGTATTATAGTGGTGTATTATACAGGTGTATTATACAGGTGTATTATAGTGGTGTATTATAGTGGTGTATTATAGTGGTGTATTATAGTAGTGTATTATACAGGTGTATTATAGTGGTGTATTATAGTCGTGTATTATAGTAGTGTATTATAGTGGTGTATTATAGTGGTGTATTATAGTGGTGTATTATAGTGGTGTATTATAGTAGTGTATTATACAGGTGTATTATAGTGGTGTATTATAGTGGTGTATTATACAGGTGTATTATAGCGGTGTATTATAGTGGTGTATTATAGTGGTGTATTATAGTGGTGTATTATAGTAGTGTATTATAGTAGTGTATTATAGTGGTGTATTATAGTGGTGTATTATAGTGGTGTATTATAGTGGTGTATTATAGTGGTGTATTATAGTGGTGTATTGTACAGGTGTATTATAGTGGTGTATTGTAGTGGTGTATTGTACAGGTGTATTATAGTGGTGTATTATAGTAGTGTATTATAGTGGTGTATTGTACAGGTGTATTATAGTGGTGTATTGTAGTGGTGTATTGTACAGGTGTATTATAGTGGTGTATTATAGTAGTGTATTATAGTGGTGTATTATAGTGGTGTATTATAGTGGTGTATTATAGTGGTGTATTATAGTAGTGTATTATAGTGGTGTATTATAGTAGTGTATTATAGTAGTGTATTATAGTGGTGTATTATAGTGGTGTATTATAGTAGTGTATTATAGTAGTGTATTATAGTGGTGTATTATAGTGGTGTATTATAGTGGTGTATTATAGTGGTGTATTGTAGTGGTGTATTATAGTGGTGTATTAGACAGGTGTATTATAGTGGTGTATTATAGTGGTGTATTATAGTGGTGTATTATAGTGGTGTATTATAGTGGTGTATTATAGTGGTGTATTATAGTGGTGTATTGTAGTGGTGTATTATAGTAGTGTATTATAGTAGTGTATTATACAGGTGTATTATAGTGGTGTATTATAGTGGTGTATTATAGTGGTGTATTATAGTGGTCTATTATACAGGTGTATTATAGTGGTTCAGTATAGTGGTGTATTATACAGGTGTATTATAGTGGTGTATTATAGTGGTGTATTATAGTGGTGTATTATAGTGGTGTATTATACAGGTGTATTATAGTGGTGTATTATAGTGGTGTATTATAGTGGTGTATTATAGTGGTGTATTATACAGGTGTATTATAGTGGTGTATTATAGTGGTGTATTGTAGTGGTGTATTATAGTGGTGTATTGTAGTGGTGTATTATAGTGGTGTATTATAGTGGTGTATTATACAGGTGTATTATAGTGGTGTATTATACAGGTGTATTATAGTGGTGTATTATAGTGGTGTATTATACAGGTGTATTATAGTGGTGTATTATAGTGGTGTATTATACAGGTGTATTATACAGGTATATTATAGTGGTGTATTATACAGGTGTATTATACAGGTATATTATACAGGTGTATTATACAGGTGTATTATACAGGTGTATTATACAGGTGTAGGGGAGGTTCTCTCTGTAGCAGGAATAATTCAGAGCCCTTACGGGACAACCTGTTCTGTCTTGATTGGTCTGGTGTTACCCTCCTCTCTACTGCTCTCCTGGGGGGCCGGGCGGTGACCCCATGTCCCCTGCAGGCTGAGAGGGAGAGGGCACCGCCGTCTCCTCCTTTCTCCCCTTCCTTACCTCCTTCCTTACCCCCTTCCTTTTTCACCCCTCCTCCGCCGTCTCCTCCCCTCAAACCCTCCTCCTCTCACCCAGTCTCCTCTGAGTGGTAACCTGACCCCCAGGTCACCCAGAGGGTCTACTAACCTCCTCTAATATAATTCCAATTCAACTGATTTTATCTCGGAGTTTCACGCCAATTTTTGGGGGACAAACCGATACGAGAGAGAGAGAGAGGGAGAGCAATTCACTGATCTGCTACTGATCCTCAAATAGATTGTGTTTCAGAGGTGAACTGAGGAATGTGCCGGGGCTGTGCTTTGAGAAGGAGGGGGGGGGGGTCTGGGGGAGAGGGGGGTGAAGAGCGAGGTGTAAGGGTGTACCGTTTGACACAGGGGGTAGAGGGGGGGGGAGTTGTTTTGACTGGCCCGTCAGTTTAACGGTTGGGTTGGCCATTCGAGGGGTCAGTGTTGCTCCTCCAGAACAGACTGAGTTTCATAACAAAAAGGGCAAGAGATGATGAAGACTTACTATGACAATATGAATGTTTGACATACGTTGAGACAATGGGGCGTAACTGAACAGATGTCAGACAGACACATGGAAAAGGATCCGGCTGGGAGACTTGTTTATTATTGTTCTCCCGCAGCGACGGGGTCTAGAGACAATAAAGTCCACCTGAACAGGGAGACCCGGGGTCTCTCTCAGAGAGGGTTAACCAGGCAGTCTAAACGGGTTAGTAACCCCCCCCCTGGTCGTCCATGTTCCTTACCCCATGTAGATCTCAGCTCCCACATTTACAGACAACACTTACACACTTACAACACATCTGTGTCTGAAAGCAAACAGCCCAGAGCGGTCTGTCCAACCAGCTAGAGGCCAAGCAGACCTCCACTTACATCCTCTCTGACACCTGTCTGACGAGAAGCACTAGAAGGCAACAGACAGAAGACCTGACCTTGGAACAGCCCCACGACAGAAGACCTGACCTCAGAACAGCCCCACGACAGAAGACCTGACCTCAGAACAGCCCCACGACAGAAGACCTGCCCTCAGAACAGCCCCACGACAGAAGACCTGCCCTCAGAACAGCCCCACGACAGAAGACCTGACCTCAGAACAGCCCCACGACAGAAGACCTGACCTCAGAACAGCCCCACGACAGAAGACCTGACCTTAGAACAGCCCCCTGACAGAAGACCTGACCCCAGAACAGCCCCACGACAGAAGACCTGACCCCAGAACAGCCCCACGACAGAAGACCTGACCTCAGAACAGCCACACGACAGAAGACCTGACCTCAGAACAGCCACACGACAGAAGACCTGACCTCAGAACAGCCACACGACAGAAGACCTGACCTCAGAACAGCAACACGACAGAAGACCTGACCTCAGAACAGCCCCACGACAGAAGACCTGACCTCAGAACAGCCCCACGACAGAAGACCTGACCTCAGAACAGCCCCACGACAGAAGACCAGACCTCAGAACAGCCCCACGACAGAAGACCTGACCTCAGAACAGCCCCACGACAGAAGACCTGACCTCAGAACAGCCCCACGACAGAAGACCAGACCTCAGAACAGCCCCACGACAGAAGACCTGAACTCAGAACAGCCCCACGACAGAAGACCTGACCTCAGAACAGCCCCACGACAGAAGACCTGACCTCAGAACAGCCCCACGACACCTCACTGAGCCGAACCAGATTGTAGACAGACATTAGATGACAGGACGTGAAATGCTGTCCCAACTATCCCAGCTGAACCAGGAGTAGAAGACATGAAACTCTCACAACAGGAGAGCAGATCCTCTTCCTTGTAGATTGACCTGTAGTTAAACCAACATCCAGGGATATTAGACGACGTTGCCAAGCTGTTAAACAACACCACCACCTCTGTACAGACGTGTTCTGTGCTTTAGACACACATCAGCTCCCCTGTAATACTAGAGATAAAGACAGCGTGCCACGAAACCAGTGTTAAACCACAGAGCAACATGATCAGTTACTAACCACTATAGGAGGTCACATCAGACCGCTAGGAGGTCACATCAGACTGCTAGGAGGCTAGGAGGTCACATCAGACTGCTAGGAGGCTAGGAGGTCACATCAGACTGCTAGGAGGCTAGGAGGTCACATCAGACTGCTAGGAGGCTAGGAGGTCACATCAGACTGCTAGGAGGCTAGGAGGTCACATCAGACCGCTAGGAGATCACATCAGACCGCTAGGAGGTCACATCAGACTACTAGGAGATCACATCAGACTTCTAGGAGGCTAGGAGGTCACATCAGACCGCTAGGAGGCTAGGAGGTCACATCAGACTACTAGGAGGCTAGGAGGTCACATCAGACTTCTAGGAGGCTAGGGGGTCACATCAGACCGCTAGGAGGCTAGGAGGTCACATCAGACCGCTAGGAGGTCACATCAGACTACTAGGAGGCTAGGAGGTCACATCAGACTTCTAGGAGGCTAGGAGTACACATCAGACCGCTAGGAGGCTAGGAGGTCACATCAGACCGCTAGGAGGTCACATCAGACTACTAGGAGGTCACATCAGACTGCTAGGAGGTCACATCAGACTGCTAGGAGGTCACATCAGACTGCTAGGAGGTCACATCAGACTGCTAGGAGGCTAGGAGGTCACATCAGACTGCTAGGAGGCTAGGAGGTCACATCAGACCGCTAGGAGGCTAGGAGGTCACATCAGACCGCTAGGAGGCTAGGAGGTCACATCATACTACTAGGAGGTCACATCAGACTACTAGGAGGTCACATCAGACTACTAGGAGGTCACATCAGACTGCTAGGTCACATCAGACTACTAGGAGGTCACATCAGACTGCTAGGAGGTCACATCAGACTTCTAGGAGGTCACATCAGACTACTAGGGGGTCACATCAGACTACTAAGGACTACTAACACATCAGACTACTAGGAGGTCACATCAGACTTCTAGGAGGTCACATCAGACTACTAGGAGGTCACATCAGACTACTAGGAGGTCACATCAGACTGCTAGGAGGTCACATCAGACTACTAGGAGGTCACATCAGACTACTAGGAGGTCACATCAGACTGCTAGGAGTTCACATCAGACTGCTAGGAGGTCACATCAGACTGCTAGGAGGCTAGGAGGTCACATCAGACTGCTAGGAGGTCACATCAGACTGCTAGGAGGTCACATCAGACTGCTAGGTCACATCAGACTACTAGGAGGTCACATCAGACTGCTAGGAGGTCACATCAGACTTCTAGGAGGTCACATCAGACTACTAGGGGGTCACATCAGACTACTAAGGACTACTAACACATCAGACTACTAGGAGGTCACATCAGACTTCTAGGAGGTCACATCAGACTACTAGGAGGTCACATCAGACTACTAGGAGGTCACATCAGACTGCTAGGAGTTCACATCAGACTGCTAGGAGGTCACATCAGACTGCTAGGAGGCTAGGAGGTCACATCAGACTGCTAGGAGGTCACATCAGACTGCTAGGAGGTCACATCAGACTACTAGGAGGTCACATCAGACTGCTAGGAGATCACATCAGACTACTAGGAGGTCACATCAGACTACTAGGAGGTCACATCAGACTACTAGGAGGTCACATCAGACTACTAGGAGGTCACATCAGACTGCTAGGAGGTCACATCAGACTACTAGGAGGTCACATCAGACTGCTAGGAGGTCACATCAGACTGCTAGGAGGTCACATCAGACTGCTAGGAGGTCACATCAGACTACTAGGAGGTCACATCAGACTGCTAGGAGGCTAGGAGGTCACATCAGACTGCTAGGAGGTCACATCAGACTGTTAGGAGGTCACATCAGACTACTAGGAGAACACATCAGACTGCTAGGAGGTCACATCAGACTGTTAGGAGGTCACATCAGACTACTAGGAGAACACATCAGACTACTAGGAGGTCACATCAGACTGCTAGGAGGTCACATCAGACTACTAGGAGAACACATCAGACTGCTAGGAGGCTAGGAGGTCACATCAGACTGCTAGGAGGTCACATCAGACTGTTAGGAGGTCACATCAGACTACTAGGAGGTCACATCAGACTACTAGGAGGTCACATCAGACTACAAGGAGATCACATCAGACTACTAGGAGGTCACATCAGACTGCTAGGAGGTCATATCAGACTGCTAGGAGGTCACATCAGACTACTAGGAGGTCACATCAGACTGCTAGGAGGTCACATCAGACTGCTAGGAGGTCACATCAGACTGCTAGGAGGTCACATCAGACTGCTAGGAGGTCACATCAGACTACTAGGAGGTCACATCAGACTGCTAGGAGGCTAGGAGGTCACATCAGACTGCTAGGAGGTCACATCAGACTGTTAGGAGGTCACATCAGACTACTAGGAGAACACATCAGACTGCTAGGAGGTCACATCAGACTGTTAGGAGGTCACATCAGACTACTAGGAGAACACATCAGACTACTAGGAGGTCACATCAGACTGCTAGGAGGTCACATCAGACTACTAGGAGAACACATCAGACTGCTAGGAGGCTAGGAGGTCACATCAGACTGCTAGGAGGTCACATCAGACTGTTAGGAGGTCACATCAGACTACTAGGAGGTCACATCAGACTACTAGGAGGTCACATCAGACTACAAGGAGATCACATCAGACTGCTAGGAGGTCATATCAGACTGCTAGGAGGTCATATCAGACTGCTAGGAGGTCACATCAGACTGCTAGGAGGTCACATCAGACTGTTAGGAGGTCACATCAGACTACTAGGAGGTCACATCAGACTGCTAGGAGGTCACATCAGACTACAAGGAGATCACATCAGACTGCTAGGAGGTCATATCAGACTGCTAGGAGGTCATATCAGACTGCTAGGAGGTCACATCAGACTGCTAGGAGGTCACATCAGACTGTTAGGAGGTCACATCATAATCTCCTGCCTGTAATGTGTGATCTGCTCCAGGGAAGGAACCCCCTAACAGAGAGCCAGGCCTGGAAGACACAGAGCTTTCCACAAGCAGAGGTGCCAGACACCACAGAGAAACAGAGAGAGGGAGAGAGACAGAGAGACAGAGGGAGAAACAGAGAGAGATAGAGAGACAGAGAGAGAGAGAGAGACAGAGAGAGGGAGAGCGGGAGAGAGAGAGAGAGACAGAGGGGGAGAGAGGGAGACAGAGAGGAACAGATAGAGACAGAGAGACAGAGAGAGAGACAGAGAGAGAGACAGAGAGAGAGACAGAGAGAGAGACAGAGAGAGAAACAGAGAGAGAGACAGAGAGAGAAACAGAGAGACAGAGAGAGACAGAGAGAGAGAGCACGAGACAAAGAACGGGAGAGGATGGTTGAAACAGAGAGAGAGAAACAGAGAGAGAAGCAGGGGATGGGTGAGAGGGAGGCTCTCCCTGTTGTGTTTCCTTGGGATAGTGATTCAGAGGTTCCTGTGACCCGCTCCAGTACCTTGTCTCCTGTGCGTGTGTGTATGTGTGTTGACTGCAGGGCCAGAGACCAAGTCAAAAGCCTTGTTCCACAGCCGTGTCGTTACCAGGATGGAGGGATGAGGTGGAGGAGGAGAGAGGGATTCCCCTAGTTACCAGGATGGAGGGATGAGGTGGAGGAGGAGAGAGGGATTTCCCTAGTTACCAGGATGGAGGGATGAGGTGGAGGAGGAGAGAGGGATTCCCCTAGTTACCAGGATGGAGGGATGAGGTGGAGGAGGAGAGAGGGATTTCCCCGGCACCAGCGGCTATTTTACACTTCTCTCACTGCATGGTACTGTACACACAGGCACATAGAGGCTGCCGGTCTGTCAGTGGAGGGGAGGGTGAGGAGAGGAGAGGAGAGGAGAGGAGAGGAGAGGAGGGGAGGGGAGGGGAGGGGAGGGGAGGGGAGGGGAGAGGAGAGGAGAGGAGAGGAGAGGAGAGGAGAGGAACCAAGCGAACCAAAGTTGCTAGTAGATGAGAGGCTGAGTAGATGAGAGGCTGAGGGGAACAACAATGATGACATGCACAACAGATAAGTCACACGGAGAAGCTAGTCACTAGGAGAAGCTAGTCACTAGGAGAAGCTAGTCACCAGAAGAAGATAGTCACTAGGAGAAGCCAGTCACTAGGAGAAGCTAGTCACAAGGAGAAGCTAGTCACTAGGAGAAGATAGTCACTAGGAGAAGCTAGTCACTAGGAGAAGCTAGTCACTAGGAGAAGCTAGTCACTAGGAGAAGCCAGTCACTAGGAGAAGCCAGTCACTAGGAGAAGCTAGTCACTAGGAGAAGCTAGTCACTAGGAGAAGCTAGTCACTAGGAGAAGCTAGTCACTAGGAGAAGCTAGTCACTAGGAGAAGCTAGTCACTAGGAGAAGCTAGTCACTAGGAGAAGCTAGTCACTAGGAGAAGCTAGTCACTAGGAGAAGCTAGTCACTAGGAGAAGCTAGTCACTAGGAGAAGCTAGTCACTAGGAGAAGCTAGTCACTAGGAGAAGCTAGTCACTAGGAGAAGCCAGTCACTAGGAGAAGCCAGTCACTAGGAGAAGCCAGTCACTAGGAGAAGCTAGTCACTAGGAGAAGCTAGTCACTAGGAGAAGCTAGTCACTAGGAGAAGCTAGTCACTAGGAGAAGCTAGTCACTAGGAGAAGCTAGTCACTAGGAGAAGCTAGTCACTAGGAGAAGCTAGTCACTAGGAGAAGCTAGTCACTAGGAGAAGCTAGTCACTAGGAGAAGCTAGTCACTAGGATAATCTATAAGCAGTAGTACAACTACAATACATGTGTTAAACAGAGAGAGAGAGAGAGAGAGAGAGAGAGAGAGAGAGAAGAGAGAGAGATAGAGAGAGAGAAGATAGAGAGAGAGACAGAGAGAGAGATAGAGAGAGAGAAGATAGAGAGAGAGAAGAGAGAGAGGGGGAGAGAGAGAAGAGAGAGAGATAGAGAGAGAGAAGATAGAGAGAGAGAAGAGAGAGAGGGGGAGAGAGAGAAGAGAGAGAGATAGAGAGAGAGAAGATAGAGAGAGAAGAGAGAGAGGGGGAGAGAGAGAAGAGAGAGAGATAGAGAGAGAGAAGATAGAGAGCGAGAGAGAAAGAGAGAGAGAAAGAGAGAGGATGAGGACCCACATAAATCCCTGTTCTCAAATCCTCCTTCAATGATTAACTGGAGGAGACCAGATCAAGTGGACTCAGTGACCCCGACAGACAAGATGTCAGCTGGTCTCTGTGGGAACTACGTCTGGGAAAAGACAGGCCCGTCGGACCGTCCTCCGATCTCACAAGTCAAGCTTGACGGACAGACAGCGAGGTCGGCGTGGGCATACAGGCAGACAGGCCCTTCAGACAGCGTGTGTGGCACTGACGTTCCGTTGTAAAATACGGGGCCACGGCTCACTGACTGGCGCTGGCTGAAGACGCGTCCATGGGCACCATCAAAGACAGACCACATGGCACGGCCCGCTCCACATGGCACGGCCCGCTCCACATGGCACGGCCCGCTCCACATGGCACGGCCCGCTCCACATGGCACGGCCCGCTCCACATGGCACGGCCCGCTCCACATGGCACGGCCCGCTCCACATGGCACGGCCCGCTCCACATGGCACGGCCCGTGTGTGTGTGTGTGTGTGTGTGTGTGTGTGTGTGTGTGTGTGTGTGTGTGTGTGTGTGTGTGTGTGTGTGTGTGTGTGTGTGTGTGTGTGTGTGTGTGTGTGTGTGTGTGTGTGTGTTCTCTACAGTACTCCACCATCAGTTGTCCTAAACAACCCCACCAGATAGAAGACTCTGAACCACTAAAGTGTTATCAAGGTGTCCCTCAGCTTCCCCCGTCCTCACCCAGCCATGACTGGAACATATTGTTCTAGTGTGTTCCATTAAGACTGTATTAACAGGACAGACAGAGACCGGCGCCACCCTAACCATCCTGTAAACAATAGAATGAACACAGAGAGAGAGAGAGGGGAGAGGAGAGAGAGAGAGAGAGGAAAGAGGAGAGGAGAGAACAGAGAGAGAGAGGGAGAGAACAGAGAGAGAGAGAGAGAGAGAGAGAGAGAGGGAGAGAACAGAGAGAGAGAGAGAGAGAGAGAGGGAGAGAACAGAGAGAGAGAGAGAGAGAGAGAGAGGGGAGAGGAGAGAGGGGAGAGGAGAGAGAGAACAGAGAGAGAGAGGAGAGGAGAGAGAGAGAGAACAGAGAGAGAGAGAGGGGAAAGGAGAGAGAGAGAGAACAGAGAGAGAGAGAGGGGAAATGAGAGAGAACAGATAGAGAGACAGAGAGGGAGAGAGAGAGAGAGAGACAGAAGGGAGGGAGAGAGAGAGAACAGAGAACAGAGAGAGAGAGAGGGGAAAGGAGAGAGAGAGCAGAGATAGAGAGAGAGAACAGAGAACAGATAGCATCGCCTGGTATGGCATTCGGCTGTAACACCGCCTGGTATGGCATCCGGCTGTAACACCGCCTGGCATGGCTTCCGGCTGTAACACCGCCTGGTATGGCATTCGGCTGTAACACCGCCTGGTATGGCATCCGGCTGTAACACCGCCTGGTATGGCTTCCGGCTGTAACACCGCCTGGTATGGCATCCGGCTGTAACACCGCCTGGTATGGCATCCGGCTGTAACACCGCCTGGTATGGCATTCGGCTGTAACACCGCCTGGTATGGCATTCGGCTGTAACACCGCCTGGTATGGCATCCGGCTGTAACACCGCCTGGTATGGCATCCGGCTGTAACACCGCCTGGTATGGCATTCGGCTGTAACACCGCTCTAGGCTATATACATCCCTGCCTTCCAGGACCTCTATACCAGGCAGTGTCAGAGGAAGGCCCTAAAAATGGTCAAAGACTCCAGCCACCCAAGTCATAGACTGTTCTATCTGTTTTCACTGTTCTCCAGGCAAGCGGTACCGATGCATATATATAAAGCCAAGTTATTACCTCATACCCCTGTACATTGACTCAGTACTGGTACCCCGTGTATATAGACTCAGTACTGGTACCCAGTGTATATAGCCATGTTATCATTGACTCCGTACTGGTACCCCGTGTATATAGCCAAGTTATCATTGACTCAGTACTGGTACCCAGTGTATATAGACTCAGTACTGGTACCCAGTGTATATAGCCAAGTTATCATTGACTCAGTACTGGTACCCAGTGTATATAGACTCAGTACTGGTACCCAGTGTATATAGACTCAGTACTGGTACCCCGTGTATATAGCCACGTTATCATTGACTCAGTACTGGTACCCAGTGTATATAGAAACAGTACTGGTACCCAGTGTATATAGACTCAGTACTGGTACCCAGTGTATATAGCCATGTTATCATTGACTCAGTACTGGTACCAAGTGTATATAGCCAAGTTATCATTGACTCAGTACTGGTACCCAGTGTATATAGACTCAGTACTGGTACCCAGTGTATATAGCCAAGTTATCATTGACTCAGTACTGGTACCCAGTGTATATAGACTCAGTACTTGTACCCAGTGTATATAGACTCAGTAATGGTACCCAGTGTATATAGACTCAGTACTGGTACCCAGTGTATATAGACTCAGTACTGGTACCCAGTGTATATAGACTCAGTACTGGTACCCAGTGTATATAGACTCAGTACTGGTACCCCGTGTATATAGCCAAGTTATCATTGACTAAGTACTGGTACCCAGTGTATATAGACTCAGTACTGGTACCCAGTGTATATAGCCAAGTTATCATTGACTCAGTACTGGTACCCAGTGTATATGGACTCAGTACTGGTACCCAGTGTATATAGACTCAGTACTGGTATCCCGTGTATATAGACTCATTACTGGTACCCAGTGTATATTGACTCAGTACTGGTACCCAGTGTATATAGACTCAGTACTGGTACCCAGTGTATATAGACAAGTTATCATTGACTCAGTACTGGTACCCAGTGTATATAGAATCAGTACTGGTACCCAGTGTATATAGACTCAGTACTGGTACCCAGTGTATATAGCCAAGTTATCATTGACTCAGTACTGGTACCCAGTGTATATAGAATCAGTACTGGTACCCAGTGTATATAGACTCAGTACTGGTACCCAGTGTATATAGCCATCTTATCATTGACTCAGTACTGGTACCCAGTGTATATAGACTCAGTACTGGTACCCAGTGTATATAGCCATGTTATCATTGACTCAGTACTGGTACCCAGTGTATATAGACTCAGTACTGGTACCCAGTGTATATAGACTCAGTACTGGTACCCTGTGTATATAGCCATGTTATCATTGACTCAGTACTGGTACCCAGTGTATATAGCCATGTTATCATTGACTCAGTACTGGTACCCCGTGTATATAGACTCAGTACTGGTACCCAGTGTATATAGACTCAGTACTGGTACCCAGTGTATATAGCCATGTTATCATTGACTCAGTACTGGTACCCAGTGTATATAGACTCAGTACTGGTACCCAGTGTATATAGCCATGTTATTATTGACTCAGTACTGGTACCCAGTGTATATAGCCATGTTATCATTGACTCAGTACTGGTACACAGTGTATATAGACTCAGTACTGGTACCCAGTGTATTTAGCCATGTTATCATTGACTCAGTACTGGTACCCAGTGTATATAGCCATGTTATCATTGACTCAGTACTGGTACCCAGTGTATATAGACTCAGTACTGGTACCCAGTGTATATAGCCATGTTATCATTGACTCAGTACTGGTACCCAGTGTATATAGCCATGTTATCATCGACTCAGTACTGGTACCCAGTGTATATAGCCATGTTATCATTGACTCAGTACTGGTACCCAGTGTATATAGCCATGTTATCATTGACTCAGTACTGGTACCCAGTGTATATAGACTCAGTACTGGTACCCAGTGCATATAGAATCAGTACTGGTACCCAGTGTATATAGACTCAGTACTGGTACCCAGTGTATATAGACTCAGTACTGGTACCCAGTGTATATAGCCATGTTATCATTGACTCAGTACTGGTACCCAGTGTATATAGCCATGTTATCATTGACTCAGTACTGGTACCCAGTGTATATAGAATCAGTACTGGTACCCAGTGTATATAGACTCAGTACTGGTACCCAGTGTATATAGCCATCTTATCATTGACTCAGTACTGGTACCCAGTGTATATAGACTCAGTACTGGTACCCAGTGTATATAGCCATGTTATCATTGACTCAGTACTGGTACCCAGTGTATATAGCCATGTTATCATTGACTCAGTACTGGTACCCAGTGTATATAGACTCAGTACTGGTACCCAGTGTATATAGCCATGTTATCATTGACTCAGTACTGGTACCCAGTGTATATAGCCATGTTATCATTGACTCAGTACTGGTACCCAGTGTATATAGCCATGTTATCATTGACTCAGTACTGGTACCCAGTGTATATAGCCATGTTATCATTGACTCAGTACTGGTACCCAGTGTATATAGCCATGTTATCATTGACTCAGTACTGGTACCCAGTGTATATAGAATCAGTACTGGTACCCAGTGCATATAGAATCAGTACTGGTACCCAGTGTATATAGACTCAGTACTGGTACCCAGTGTATATAGACTCAGTACTGGTACCCAGTGTATATAGCCATGTTATCATTGACTCAGTACTGGTACCCAGTGTATATAGACTCAGTACTGGTACCCAGTGTATATAGCCATGTTATCATTGACTCAGTACTGGTACCCAGTGTATATAGCCATGTTATCATCGACTCAGTACTGGTATCCAGTGTATATAGACTCAGTACTGGTACCCAGTGTATATAGCCAAGTTATCATTGACTCAGTACTGGTACCCAGTGTATATAGAATCAGTACTGGTACCCAGTGTATATAGACTCAGTACTGGTACCCAGTGTATATAGCCATGTTATCATTGACTCAGTACTGGTACCCAGTGTATATAGCCATGTTATCATTGACTCAGTACTGGTACCCAGTGCATATAGACTCAGTACTGGTACCCAGTGTATATAGATTCAGTACTGGTACCCAGTGTATATAGACTCAGTACTGGTACCCAGTGTATATAGCCATGTTATCATTGACTCAGTACTGGTATCCAGTGTATATAGGATCAGTACTGGTACCCAGTGTAAATAGCCATGTTATCATTGACTCAGTACTGGTACCCTGTGTATATAGACTCAGTACTGGTACCCAGTGTATATAGCCAAGTTATCATTGACTCAGTACTGGTACCCAGTGTATATAGACTCAGTACTGGTACCCAGTGTATATAGCCATGTTATCATTGACTCAGTACTGGTACCCAGTGTATATAGACTCAGTACTGGTACCCAGTGTATATAGCCATGTTATCATTGACTCAGTACTGGTACCCAGTGTATATAGACTCAGTACTGGTACCCAGTGTATATAGACTCAGTACTGGTACCCAGTGTATATAGACTCAGTACTGGTACCCAGTGTATATAGCCATGTTATCATTGACTCAGTACTGGTACCCAGTGTATATAGACTCAGTACTGGTACCCAGTGTATATAGCCATGTTATCATCGACTCAGACCTCTTCACATGTTGTTGGTTTGCGTATGCCACGTTCGGTGTTTAATACTGCTGCAACTAACTTGCCCGGCAATGTGACACAGAAGACTTAGTTAACCTGAGTACGGATGTGACCAGCTGTTACCTGGCTGGTCTTCTCTGGGGCCTGTCCCGCCACCATGTTGGCTCGGAGCAGCCACTGCAGCAGGTGGACCTGGGCCACGCTGAGGTAAAACTCCAGGCTAGATGTTACATTCACCTCCAGAGAGTGACCACACACCAGCACTTCCTGTTGAGACAGAGAGAGAGACAATATAAACACCAGCACTTCCTTTTGAGACAGAGAGAGAGACAATATAAACACCATGTTAAAACCTCACTGTAAAGGTTCTGGGTTCCTGTTAAAACCTCACTGTAAAGGTTCTGGGTTCATGTTAAAACCTCACTGTAAAGGTTCTGGGTTCATGTTAAAACCTCACTGTAAAGGTTCTGGGTTCATGTTAAAACCTCACTGTAAAGGTTATGGGTTATTGTTAAAACCTCACTGTAAAGGTTCTGGGTTAACCTCACTGTAAAGGTTCTGGGTTAACCTCACTGTAAAGGTTCTGGGATCATGTTAAAACCTCACTGTAAACGTTCTGGGTTCATGTTAAAACCTCACTGTAAATGTTCATGTTAAAACCTCACTGTAAAGGTTCTGGGTTCATGTTAAAACCTCACTGTAAAGGTTCTGGGTTCATGTTAAAACCTCACTGTAAAGGTTCTGGGTTCATGTTAAAACCTCACTGTAAAGGTTCATGTTAAAACCTCACTGTAAAGGTTCTGGGTTAACCTCACTGTAAAGGTTCTGGGTTCATGTTAAAACCTCACTGTAAAGGTTCTGGGTTCATGTTAAAACCTCACTGTAAAGGTTCTGGGTTCATGTTAAAACCTCACTGTAAAGGTTCTGGGTTCATGTTAAAACCTCACTGTAAAGGTTATGGGTTCCTGTTAAAACCTCACTGTAAAGGTTCTGGGTTCATGTTAAAACCTCACTGTAAAGGTTCTGGGTTAATGTTAAAACCTCACTGTAAATGTTCTGGGTTAACATCACTGTAAAGGTTCTGGGTTCATGTTAAAACCTCACTGTAAAGGTTCTGGGTTCATGTTAAAACCTCACTGTAAAGGTTCTGGGTTCATATTAAAACCTCACTGTAAAGGTTCTGGGTTCATGTTAAAACCTCACTGTAAAGGTTCTGGGTTCATGTTAAAACCTCACTGTAAAGGTTCTGGGTTAACTGTGTCTCATACTAACCTCCACTTGTCTGTTGTCAGGGGATACGGGCTTGCTGAATATGATGGCAGGTGCTGCTGTCACTCTGACAGAGAAGTCAGTCAGGATCGGGGTTAGGATAGCTCTCCTCTCCTGGTGTCTCCTGATACTGGGGGGGAGGAAGAGGAGGAGGAAGAGGAGGAACAGAGAAGTCAGTCAGGATCGGGGTTAGGATAGCTCTCCTCTCCTGGTGTCTCCTGATACTGGGGGGGAGGAAGAGGAGGAACAGAGAAGTCAGTCAGGATCGGGGTTAGGATAGCTCTCCTCTCCTGGTGTCTCCTGATACTGGGGGAGAGGAAGAGGAAGAGGAGGAGGAGGAGGAACAGAGAGAGAAGTCACCTGGACAGGCTATGTCTATGGTAATGTTGTGTACATAGAAGTCAGTCCGGATGGGGGTCAGGGGCCATCTTTAATCACACACTGGGTCGGCCATCTTTAATCACACACTGGGTCGGCCATCTTTAATCACACACTGGGTCGGCCATCTTTAATCACACACTGGGTCGGCCATCTTTAATCACACACTGGGTCGGCCATCTTTATTCACACACTGGGTCGGCCATCTTTATTCACTAACCACACACTGGGTCGGCCATCTTTAATCACACACTGGGTCGGCCATCTTTATTCACTAATCACACACTGGGTTGGCCATCTTTAATCACACACTGGGTCGGCCATCTTTATTCACTAACCACACACTGGGTTGGCCATCTTTAATCACACACTGAGTCGGCCATCTTTATTCACTAACCACACACTGGGTTGGCCATCTTTAATCACACACTGGGTTGGCCATCTTTATTCACTAACC
>NC_074670.1:52500-80000 GCF_029448725.1 Salvelinus fontinalis
TTTTATTTATATCTATTGATTTTGAATTTGACCCCTTTTTATCCCCAATTTCGTGGTATCCAATCGCTAGTAATTACTATCTTGTCTCGTCGCTACAACTCCCGTACGGGCTCGGGAGAGACGAAGGTCGAAAGCCATGCGTCCTCCGAAGCACAACCCAACCAAGCCGCACTGCTTCTTAACACAGCGCGCCTCCAACCCGGAAGCCAGCCGCACCAGTGTGTCGGAGGAAACACCGTGTACCTGGCCCCCTTGGTTGGCGCGCACTGCGCCCGGCCCGCCACAGGAGTCGCTGGAGCTCGATGAGACAAGGATATCCCTACCGGCCTAACCCTCCCTACCAGTCAGAGTCTACCCTGGGTGGGCACTAGACTACCTCCCACTGAACCTCTCCCAGTATGTAGACCACCTCTCACTGAACCTCTCCCAGTAGGTAGACTACCTCTCCCAGTATGTAGACTACCTCCCACTGAACCTCTCCCAGTAGGTAGACTACCTCTCCCAGTATGTAGACTACCTCTCCCAGTATGTAGACTACCTTTCCCAGTATGTAGACTACCTCTCCCATTATGTAGTCTACCTCTCCCAGTATGTAGACTACCTCTCACTGAACCTCTCCCAGTAGGTAGACTACCTCTCCCAGTATGTAGACTACCTCTCCCAGTATGTAGACTACCTCTCCCATTATGTAGTCTACCTCTCCCAGTATGTAGACTACCTCTCACTGAACCTCTCCCAGTAGGTAGACTACCTCTCCCAGTATGTAGAATACCTCTCCCAGTATGTAGACTACCTCCCACTGAACCTCTCCCAGTATGTAGACTACCTCTCCCAGTATGTAGACTACCTCTCCCAGTATGTAGACTACCTCCCACTGAAACTCTCCCAGGATGTAGACTACCTCTCACTGTATGTAGACTACCTATCACTGAACCTCTCCCAGTATGTAGACTATCTCTCACTGAACCTCTCCCAGGATGTAGACTACCTCTCACTGAACCTCTCCCAGTATGTAGACTACCTCTCCCAGTATGTAGACTACCTCTCACTGAACCTCTCCCAGTATGTAGTCCCTCTCCCACTGAACCTCTCCCAGTATGTAGACTACATCCCACTGAACCTCTCCCAGGATATAGACTACCTCTCACTGAACCTCTCCCAGTATGTAGACTACCCCTCACTGAACCTCTCCCAGTATGTAGACTACCTCTCCCAGTATGTAGACTACCTCCCACTGAACCTCTCCCAGTAGGTAGACTACCTCTCCCAGTATGTAGACTACCTCTCCCAGTATGTAGACTACCTCTCCCAGTATGTAGACTACCTCCCACTGAACCTCTCCCAGTAGGTAGACTACCTCTCACAGTATGTAGACTACCTCTCCCAGTATGTAGACTACATCCCACTGAACCTCTCCCAGGATATAGACTACCTCTCACTGAACCTCTCCCAGTATGTAGACTACCCCTCACTGAACCTCTCCCAGTATGTAGACTACCTCTCCCAGTATGTAGACTACCTCCCACTGAACCTCTCCCAGTAGGTAGACTACCTCTCCCAGTATGTAGACTACCTCTCCCAGTATGTAGACTACCTCTCCCAGTATGTAGACTACCTCCCACTGAACCTCTCCCAGTAGGTAGACTACCTCTCACAGTATGTAGACTACCTCTCCCAGTATGTAGACTACCTCCCACTGAACCTCTCCCAGTATGTAGACTACCTCTCCCAGTATGTAGACTACCTCTCCCAGTATGTAGACTACCTCCCAATAAAACTCTCCCAGGATGTAGACTACCTCTCACTGTATGTAGACTACCTCTCACTGAACCTCTCCCAGTATGTAGACTACCTCCCACTGAACCTCTCCCAGTATGTAGACTACCTCTCACTGAACCCCTGCCAGTATGTAGACTACCTCTCCCAGTATGTAGACTACCTCCCACTGAACCTCTCCCAGGATGTAGACTACCTCTCACTGAACACATGCCAGTATGTAGACTACCTATCACTGAACCTCTCCCAGTATGTAGACTATCTCTCACTGAACCTCTCCCAGGATGTAGACTACCTCTCACTGAACCTCTCCCAGTATGTAGACCCTCTCCCACTGAACCTCTCCCAGTATGTAGTCCCTCTCCCACTGAACCTCTCACAGTATGTAGACTACCTCCCACTGAACCTCTCCCAGGATATAGACTACCTCTCACTGAACCTCTCCCAGTATGTAGACTACCCCTCACTGAACCTCTCCCAGTATGTAGACTACCTCTCCCAGTATGTAGACTACCTCCCACTGAACCTCTCCCAGTAGGTAGACTACCTCTCCCAGTATGTAGACTACCTCTCCCAGTATGTAGACTACCTCCCACTGAACCTCTCCCAGTATGTAGACTACCTCCCACTGAACCTCTCCCAGTATGTAGACTACCTCTCCCAGTATGTTGACTACCTCTCCCAGTATGTAGACTACCTCTCCCAGTATGTAGACTACCTCCCACTGAACCTCTCCCAGTAGGTAGACTACCTCTCCCAGTATGTAGACTACCTCTCCCAGTATGTAGACTACCTCCCACTGAACCTCTCCCAGTATGTAGACTACCTCTCACTGAACCCCTGCCAGTATGTAGACTACCTCTCCCAGTATGTAGACTACCTCCCACTGACCCTCTCCCAGGATGTAGACAACCTCTCACTGAACCCATGCCAGTATGTAGACTACCTCCCATTGAACCTCTCCCAGTATGTAGACTACCTCTCACTGAACCTCTCCCAGTATGTAGACTACCTCTCACTGAACCTCTCCCAGTATGTAGACTATCTCTCACTGAACCTCTCCCAGTATGTAGACCCTCTCCCACTGAACCTCTCCCAGTATGTAGTCCCTCTCCCACTGAACCTCTCCCAGTATGTAGACTACCTCTCACTGAATCTCTCCCAGTATGTAGACTACCTCTCACTGAACCTCTCCAAGTATGTAGACTATCTCACAGAACCTCTCCCAGGATGTAGACTACCTCTCACTGAACCTCTCCCAGTATGTAGACCCTCTCCCACTGAACCTCTCCCAGTATGTAGTCCCTCTCCCACTGAACCTCTCCCAGTATGTAGACTACCTCCCACTGAACCTCTCCCAGGATATAGACTACCTCTCACTGAACCTCTCCGAGTATGTAGACTACCTCTCACTGAACCTCTCCCAGTATGTAGACTACCCCTCACTGAACCTCTCCCAGTATGTAGACTACCTCCCAATGAACCTCTCCCAGTATGTAGACTACCTCTCACTGAACCCATGCCAGTATGTAGACTACCTCTCCCAGTATGTAGACTACCTCTCCCAGGATATAGACTACCTCTCACTGAACCTCTCCCAGTATGTAAACTACCTCCCACTGAACCTCTCCCATTATGTAGACTACCTCCCACTGAACCTCTCCCATTATGTAGACTACCTCCCACTGAACCTCTCCCAGTATGTAGACTACCTCTCCCAGTATGTAGACTACCTCTCACTGAACCTCTCCCAGTATGTAGACTACCTCCCACTGAACCTCTCCCAGTATGTAGACTACCTCTCCCAGTATGTAGACTACCTCTCACTGAACCTCTCCCAGTATGTAGACTACCTCTCACAGTATGTAGACCATCTCCCACTGAACCTCTCCCAGTATGTAGAGTACCTCTCACTGAACCTCTCCCATTATGTAGTCTACCTCTCCCAGTATGTAGACTACCTCTCCCAGTATATAGACTACTTCTCCCAGTATGTAGACTACCTCCCACTGAATCTCTCCCAGTATGTAGACTACCTCTCCCAGTATGTAGACTACCTCTCACTGAACCTCTCCCAGTATGTAGACTACCTCCCACTGAACCTCTCCCAGTATGTAGACTACCTCTCACTGAATTTCTCCCATTATGTAGACTACCTCTCACTGAACCTCTCCCAGTATGTAGACTACCTCTCACTGAATCTCTCCCATTATGTAGACTACCTCCCACTGAACCTCTCCCAGTATGTAGACTACCTCTCACAGGATGTAGACTACCTCCCACTGAACCTCTCCCAGTATGTAGACTACCTCTCACAGGATGTAGACTACCTCCCACTGAACCTCTCCCAGTATGTAGACTACCTCCCACTGAACCTCTCCCAGTATGTAGACTACCTCCCACTGAACCTCTCCCAGTATGTATATGTAATAATCCCCAGTTTACAATTGGCTCATTCATCCCCCTCCTCTCCCCTGTAACTATTCCCCAGGTCGTTGCTGCAAATGAGAATGTGTTCTCAGTCAACTTACCTGGTAAAATAACGGTAAAATAAATAAATAAATAAATGTAGACTACCCCTCACTGAACCTCTCCCATTATGTAGACTACCTCCCACTGAACCTCTCCCATTATGTAGACTACCTCCCACTGAACCTCTCCCATTATGTAGACTACCTCTCCCAGTATGTAGACTACCTCCCACTGAACCTCTCCCATTATGTAGACTACCTCTCACTGAACCTCTCCCAGTATGTAGACCTTCTATCCCAGTATGTAGACTACCTCTCACTGAACCTCTCCCAGTATGTAGACTACCTCTCACAGGATGTAGACTACCTCTCACTGAACCTCTCCCAGTATGTAGACTACCTCTCCCAGTATGTAGACTACCTCTCCCAGTATGTAGACTACCTCTCACTGAACCTCTCCCAGTATGTAGACTAACCTCTCACAGGATGTAGACTACCTCCCACTGAACCTCTCCCAGTATGTAGACTACCTTGCCCAGTATGTAGACTACCTCTCACTGAACCTCTCCCAGTATGTAGACTACCTCTCCCAGTATGTAGACTACCTCTCACTGAACCTCTCCCAGTATGTAGACCTTCTATCCCAGTATGTAGACTACCTCTCACAGGATGTAGACTACCTCTCACTGAACCTCTCCCAGTATGTAGACTACCTCTCACAGGATGTAGACTACCTCTCACTGAACCTCTCCCAGTATGTAGACTACCTCTCCCAGTATGTAGACTACCTCTCCCAGTATGTAGACTACCTCTCACTGAACCTCTCCCAGTATGTAGACTACCTCTCCCAGTATGTAGACTACCTCTCACTGAACCTCTCCCAGTATGTAGACTAACCTCTCACAGGATGTAGACTACCTCCCACTGAACCTCTCCCAGTATGTAGAGTACCTCTCCCAGTATGTAGACTACCTCTCACTGAACCTCTCCCAGTATGTAGACTACCTCTCCCAGTATGTAGACTACCTCTCATTGAACCTCTCCCAGTATGTAGACTACCTCTCCCAGTATGTAGACTACCTCTCCCAGTATGTAGACTACCTCTCACTGAACCTCTCCCAGTATGTAGACTACCTCTCCCAGTATGTAGACTACCTCCCACTGAACCTCTCCCAGTATGTAGACTACCTCCCACTGAACCTCTCCCAGTATGTAGACTACCTCTCACTGAACCTCTTACAGTATGTAGACTACCCCTCACTGAACCTCTCCCAGTATGTAGACTACCTCTACCAGTATGTAGACTACCCCTCACTGAACCTCTACCAGTATGTAGACTACCTCTCATTGAACCTCTCCCAGTATGTAGACTACCTCTACCAGTATGTAGACTACCTCCCACTGAACCTCTCCCAGTATGTAGACTACCTCTACCAGTATGTAGACTACCTCCCACTGAACCTCTACCAGTATGTAGACTACCTTGCCCAGTATGTAGACTACCTCCCACTGATCCTCTCCCAGTATGTAGACAGGTAGTGTACTGTGGTAGTACTGTATAATATCAGGACAGGTAGTGTACTGTATCAGTGTATTAAAGCATCAAGCCCTGGCACCAGTCCTAACTAACCTGCGGTTGGTCTGCCAATCAACTGGTCGGTCGGTCGGTCTGCCAGTCAACTGGTTGGTCGGTCTGCCAGTCAACTGGTCGGTCGGTTAGTATGCCAGTCAACTGGTCGGTCGGTTGGTCTGCCAGTCAACTGGTCGGTCGGTTGGTCTGCCAGTCAACTGGTCGGTCGGTTGGTCTGCCAGTCAACTGGTCGGTCGGTTGGTCTGCCAGTCAACTGGTCGGTCGGTTGGTCTGCCAGTCAACTGGTCGGTCGGTTGGTCTGCCAGTCAACTGGTCGGTCGGTCTGCCAGTCAACTGGGCGGTTGTTCTGCCAGTCAACTGGTTGGTCTGCCAGTCAACTGGTCGGTCGGTTAGTTGGTCTGCCAGTCAACTGGGTGGTTGGTCTGCCAGTCAACTGGTCGGTCGGTTGGTCTTGCCCAGTCAACTGGTCGGTCGGTTGGTTGGTCTGCCAATCAACTGGTCGGTCGGTTGGTTGGTCTGCCAGTCAACTGGTCGGTCGGTTGGTTGGTCTGCCAGTCAACTGGTCGGTCGGTCGGTTGGTCTGCCAGTCAACTTGTCGGTCGGTTGGTCTGCCAGTCAACTTGTCGGTCGGTCGGTTGGTCTGCCAGTCAACTGGTCGGTCGGTCGGTTTGCCAGTCAACTGGTCGGTCGGTTGGTTGGTCTGCCAGTCAACTGGTCGGTCGGTTGGTCTGCCAATCAACTGGGCGGTCGGTCGGTCTGCTAGTCAACTGGTCGGTCAGTCGGTTTGCCAGTCAACTCGTCGGTCGGTTGATCTGCCAATCAACTGGTCGGTCGGTTGGTCTGCCAGTCAACTGGTCGGTCGGTTGGTCTGCCAGTCAACTGGTCGGTCTGCTAGTCAACTGGTCGGTCTGCTAGTCAACTGGTCGGTCGGTCGGTTGGTCTGCCAGTCAACTGGTCGGTCGGTCGGTCTGCCAGTCAACTGGTCGGTCGGTTGGTCTGCCAGTCAACTGGTCGGTCGGTTGGTCTGCCAGTCAACTGGTCGGTCGGTTGGTCTGCCAGTCAACTGGTCGGTCGGTTGGTCTGCCAATCAACTGGTCGGTCGGTCGGTCTGCCAGTCAACTGGTCGGTCGGTCGGTCTGCCAATCAACTGGTCGGTCGGTCGGTCTGCCAGTCAACTGGTCGGTCGGTCGGTCGGTCTGCCAGTCAACTGGTCGGTCTGCTAGTCAACTGGTTGGTCGGTAGGTCTGCCAGTCAACTGGTCGGTCGGTCGGTCTGCCAATCAACTGGTCGGTCGGTCTGCCAGTCAACTGGTCGGTCTGCTAGTCAACTGGTCGGTCTGCTAGTCAACTGGTCGGTCGGTCGGTCTGCCAGTCAACTGGGTGGTCGGTCGGTCGGTTAACTTAAAAGCAGGTTTTATTCCATCGCTCCATTCGCTGTGATTCATGACCAAATAAAAGCGTCTGGCAGAGCGTACGGTGGAGACAAATACAAACAGGCCTCTACGGGCCTCAGGTGAAATCATTTGCCTTTTAAAAGAGTTGATTTACGCCAAGTTATTATTAGCAGTAAACAGAGTTTAACTCTGCTGGACAGCACTCCTCCTCCTCCTCCTTCCTTCTCTTCTCCTCCTCTTCCTACCTTCTCCTACCTTCTCCTCTCTTCCTCTTCCTACCTTCTCCTCTCCTCCTCCTACCTTCTCCTCTCTTCCTCCTCCTACCTTCTCCTCTCCTCTCCTCCTCCTACCTTCTCCTCTCTTCCTCCTCCTACCTTCTCCTCCTCCTCCTACCTTCTCCTCTCCTCCTCCTCCTACCTTCTCCTCTCCTCCTCTTCCTACCTTCTCCTCCTCCTCCTACCTTCTCCTCTCCTCCTCCTCCTACCTTCTCCTCTCCTCCTACCTTCTCCTCTCCTCCTCCTCCTACCCTCTCCTCTCTTCCTACCTTCTCCTCTCCTCCTCCTCCTACCTTCTCCTCTCCTCCTCCTCCTACCTTCTCCTCTCTTCCTACCTTCTCCTCTCCTCCTCCTCCTACCTTCTCCTCTCCTCCTCTTCCTACCTTCTCCTCCTCCTGGCTCTGTATACAAACTGTACCAGAGCAGAACAGAACAGAGCAGAACAGAGCAGAACAGAGCAGAGCAGAACAGAGCAGAACAGAACAGAGCAGAACAGAACAGAGCAGAGCAGAGCAGAGTAGAACAGAACAGAACAGAACAGAGCAGAACAGAGCAGAACAGAGCAGAACAGAACAGAGCAGAGCAGAGCAGAACAGAGCAGAACAGAACAGAGCAGAACAGAACAGAGCAGAGCAGAACAGAACAGAGCAGAACAGAGCAGAACAGAACAGAGCAGAGCAGAGCAGAACAGAACAGAGCAGAACAGAACAGAACAGAGCAGAGCAGAGCAGAGCAGAGTAGAACAGAACAGAACAGAACAGAGCAGAGCAGAGCAGAGTAGACCAGAACAGAACAGAACAGAGCAGAACAGAGCAGAACAGAGCAGAACAGAACAGAGCAGAGCAGAACAGAACAGAACAGAACAGAGCAGAACAGAGCAGAACAGAACAGAACAGAACAGAGCAGAGCAGAGCAGAGCAGAGCAGAGTAGAACAGAACAGAACAGAACAGAGCAGAGCAGAGCAGAGTAGAACAGAACAGAACAGAGCAGAGCAGAACAGAGCTGAACAGAACAGAGCAGAACAGCAGATCTAGATATATCACTGAGGGCATTATATTAAAGTTCTCTAAGCTGTAGAACCCTGTAGAGGGATGAAGAGCCAAGGAACAACGAAGTCATGTTGAGAAGAGATGATCCCAGATCCTGTTACATCATGTAAAGATGAAAGACTCACAATGTACATCTACATATGACATCAGAGCATCTGTCTGTCTGTCTGTCTGTCTGCCTGTCTCTGTCTCTCTCTGTCTCTCTCTCCTCTCTGTCTCTGTCTCTCTCTCCTCTCTCTCTCTGTCTCCTATATGTCTCTGTCTCTCTCTCCTCTCTGTCTCTCTCTCCTCTCTGTCTCTCTCTCCTCTCTGTCTCTCTCTCCTCTCTGTCTCTCTCTCCTCTCTCTCTCTCTCTCCTCTCTCTCTCTCTCCTCTCTGTCACTTTGTCTCTCTCCTCTCTCTCTCTCCTCTCTGTCACTTTGTCTCTCTCCTCTCTGTCTCTCCTCTCTCTCTGTCTCTCCTCTCTCTCTGTCTCTCTCCTCTCTCTCTGTCTCTCTCCTCTCCTCTCCTCTCTCTCTGCGTTATGATGTGTTTATTTGTGCTGGTGATGAGAACTAAAGGGAAAGATATGGTATTAAAACAGCAACAGATGCAGTGACATCAGAACCGTTTTTTCATTTGTTGCAGCGAAACGTCAACGGTGATTATCAGTTAGCATGTCTCCTTCCTCAGAACACACGGGGGGGAAGACGTTACCGCAGAGGCATGTTATGATAATCAGCACCGAGTACAACAACAAGGCTACGGAAGATCAGGTGTGGGACTGGATTTAACGGACTCTGTTCACATACAAAACAAGACAAACAGATCCTCAATCAGAGGGCTGGAAGGAACCACGTCCGTCACGGTTCTCCAGCACGGTTCAGGGCCGTCTGGACTCTCCTTTCTGTAACACGACCCCTTTCTTGTGTTTTTCACATTAAACAAACCCACAAGTTACCTCATCTGATGTCTTGAATTATATTTTTTAAAGTAAACTCAAGATTATTTAGGGAGACTGTTTCTCATAATTATCATATCACAGTGTTCTCTTCCCAGCAGCCACCTCTCTCTCTCTTTCCTCTCTCCTCTGTCTCTCTCTCCTCTCTGTCTGTCTCCTCTCTCTCTCTCTCTCTCTTCTCTCCTCTCCCTCTCTCTCTCTCTCTCTCTTCTCTCCTCTGTCTCTCTCTCTCTCCTCTCTCTCTGTCTCTCTCCTCTCTCTCTCTCTCTGTCTCTCTCCATCTCCTCTCTCTCTCTCTCTCCCTCTCTCCTCTCTCTCTCTCTCTCTCTCCACAGCCGAGGAGCAGGGTCATCTATAATCACAGAAATAAACAAGCTCAACATTTGTCTTGCTCGGGTAGCCAGCGGAAAGCGGTGATTTAATATCACAAGACATATTTCAGCCCATCTGAGGAAAAGCTCTGGACTCTGACAAACGAGTAGGATGGCTGTGTTCCCTTGTGTTCCCCTCGGGTCGCTCGGCTTGGCGGGAATAACGAGAACCTGACCCACCTGTTGTACATGAAGGGGAAACACTGACTCTGACACATCTGATTGGTCCTGTGGAGACCACAGCGCTCGGGACAAGAGGAACGGGAATGTGAGGAGAAAGCACTCTCTGCCCACCTTATAAAACCATACAGATCCTCATCAGTTCCTCGTTCTGTGTCTAGAAGACAGAAACATGCAGAGAAGAAGAACAGCCCAGAACAGCGCAGGAGGACCCTTCTCCTCTAGATCTCACATGCCTTTACCAACCAACATTACGAGTCAATACTGACACAAAGGGAGGGAGGAAGGGGGAAAGAGAGAGAGAGAGAGAGATACAGAGAGGGAGACACAGAGAGAGAGAGAGAGAGATACAGAGAGGGAGACACAGAGAGAGAGAGAGAGAGAGAGAGAGACAGAGAGAGCGACAGAAAGAGAGAGAGAGAGAGAGAGAGAGACACAGAGAGCGAGACACAGAGAGAGAGAGAGAGAGAGAGAGCGACAGAGAGAGAGAGAGAGAGAGAGAGAGAGAGACACAGAGAGCGAGACACAGAGAGAGAGAGAGAGAGAGAGAGCGACAGAGAGAGAGAGAGACAGAGAGAAAGAGAGAGCGACAGAAAGAGAGAGAGAGAGACAGAGAGAGAAAGGGAGAGAAAGGGAGAGAAGCGAAACATGAGAGAGAGAGAGACCTATAACATGAGAAGTCAGTCTTGGTCTTTCTCCTCAGCCAAAGCTTTCTTTAATTGCAGGAAAATACCCCAAAACACAAGACACAATTCTGTTATTTATAAAGACAGATCAAAAGCTCAGCAGTCAGAAAGGTTCATGGTGGATATTATTTATTATTTTAAAACATGTCTTCTTCTCCTGACACGGTTTAATCCCAAATGAAGTGGTGGAAGCTGAAATGAGAGGGCTCCTCTCCAGCAGGAACCGCCTCTTAACTTGACCCCATCACAGAGGAATGAGATCACTTAAACACAGCACTATAGAGGTCCTACAGTCCAGTACAGGAGATACGATACAGGCCTGGAAAGAGGTATTCACTTACTAAACTAGAACCAGACAGTACATCTAGAACCAGACAGTATATCTAGAACCAGACAGTATATATAGAACCAGACAGCATATCTAGAGATACGATACAGGCCTGGAAAGAGGTATTCACTTACTAAACTAGAACCAGACAGTATATCTAGAACCAGACCGTATATCTAGAACCAGACAGTATATCTAGAACCAGACAGTATATCTAGAACCAGACAGTATATCTAGAACCAGACCGTATATCTAGAACCAGACAGTATATCTAGAACCAGACAGTATATCTAGAGCCAGACAGTATATCTAGAACCAGACAGTATATCTAGAACCAGACAGTATATCTAGAACCATACCGTATATCTAGAACCAGACAGTATATCTAGAACCAGACAGTATATCTAGAACCAGACCATATATCTAGAACCATACAGTATATCTAGAACCAGACAGTATATCTAGAACCAGACAGCATATCTAGAGACGATACAGGCCTGGAAAGAGGTATTCACTTACTAAACTAGAACCAGACAGTATATCTAGAACCAGACAGTATATCTAGAGCCAGACAGTATATCTAGCGCCAGACATTATATCTAGAACCAGACAGTATATCTAGAACCATACCGTATATCTAGAACCAGACAGTATATCTAGAACCATACAATATATCTAGAACCAGACAGCATATCTAGAGACAATACAGGTCTGGAAAGAGGTATTCACTTACTAAACTAGAACCAGACAGTATATCTAGAACCAGACAGTATATCTAGAACCAGACAGTATATCTAGAACCATACAGTATATCTAGAACCAGACAGTATATCTAGAACCATACATTATATCTAGAACCAGACAGTATATCTAGAACCATACAGTATATCTAGAACCATACAGTATATCTAGAACCAGACAGTATATCTAGAACCAGACAGCATATCTAGAGACAATACAGGCCTGTAAAGAGGTATTCACTTACTAAACTAGAACCAGACAGTATATCTAGAACCAGACAGTATATCTAGAACCAGACATTATATCTAGAACCAGACAGTATATCTAGAACCAGACAGTATATCTATAACCAGACAGTATATCTAGAACCAGACAGTATATCTAGAACCAGACAGTATATCTAGAACCAGACAGAATATCTAGAACCATACCGTATATCTAGAACCAGACAGTATATCTAGAACCAGACAGTATATCTAGAACCAGACAGCATATCTAGAGACAATACAGGCCTGGAAAGAGGTATTCACATACTAAACTAGAACCAGACAGTATATCTAGAACCAGACAGTATATCTAGAACCAGACAGTATATTTAGAACCAGACAGTATATCTAGAGCCAGACAGTATATCTAGAACCAGACAGTATATCTAGAACCAGACAGTATATCTAGAACCAGACAGTATATCTAGAGCCATACATTATATCTAGAACCAGACAGTATATCTAGAACCAGACAGTATATCTAGAACCAGACAGTTAGTGCACTACTTTAGACCAGATCCCTATGGAACCCTATTCCCTATATAGTGCACTACTTTAGATCAGAGCCCTATTCCCTATATAGTGCACTACTTTAGACCAGAGCCCTATGGAACCCTATTCCCTACATAGTGCACTACTTTAGACCAGAACCCCGTGGAACCCTATTCCCTACATAGTGCACTACTTTAGACCAGAACCCTGTGGAACCCTATTCCCTACATAGTGCACTACTTTAGACCAGAACCCCGTGGGCCCTACATAGTGCACTACTTTAGACCAGAACCCCGTGGGCCCTGCATAGTGCACTACTTTAGACCAGAGCCCTATGGCACCCTATTCCCTACATAGTGCACTACTTTAGACCAGGACCCACCCTATTCCCTATATAGTGCACTACTTTAGACCAGAGCCCTATGGCACCCTATTCCCTATATATAGTGCACTACTTTAGACCAGTACCCACCCTATTCCCTATATAGTGCACTACTTTAGACCAGGACCCACCCTATTCCCTATATAGTGCACTACTTTAGACCAGGACCCAATGGAACCATATTCCCTACATAGTGCACTACTTTAGACCAGGACCCAATGGAACCATATTCCCTACATAGTGCACTACTTTAGACCAGGACCCAATGGAACCATATTCCCTACATAGTGCACTACTTTAGACCAGGACCCAATGGAACAATATTCCCTACATAGTGCACTACTTTAGACCAGGACCCACCCTATGTAGTGCACTACTTTAGATCAGAGCCCTATGGCACCCTATTCCCTATATAGTGCACTACTTTAGACCAGAGCCCTATGGCACCCTATTCCCTATATAGTGCACTACTTTAGATCAGAACCCAGTGGGCCCTATATAAGGAACAAGGTTACATTTGGGACACGTGTTTCTGGAGCTCACAGAGACTCCACCGCCGAGAGGGAACCCATACACATTATGATTGATGAAACGTAGTGATTATTTAGTCAGTGAAGAGGCCCATACAGCTGACGCTCTGACGGCGGTCCAGTCCTAACTGCCTCACATGGGGCGTTTTCAGAGGCTCTGGGAAACGCTGAGCTGCAACTCTGGAAGGATTTATTGCCCAAGTCAAGTTCAATTCAGTTTAATTTGAATCTACAATTATAGTAATTAGGGCTTAGAATTAAAACACTAAGCAGAGGGAGGGAGGGAAAGAGATAGGGAGGGAAAGAGAGAGAGGGAGAGAGAGGGAGAGGTAGAGATAGGGAGGGAAAGAGAGAGAGAGGGAGAGATAGGGAGGGAAAGAGAGATAGAGGGAGAGAGAGGGAGAGAGAGAGAGAGGTAGAGATAGGGAGGGAAAGAGAGATAGAGGGAGAGAGAAGAGAGAGGGAGAGGTAGAGATAGGGAGGGAAAGAGAGATAGCGGGAGAGAGAAGAGAGAGGGAGAGGTAGAGATAGGGAGGGAAAGAGAGATAGAGGGAGAGAGAAGAGAGAGGGAGATGATAGAGAGGGAAAGAGAGAGAGAGAGAAGAGAGAGGGAGAGGTAGGGAGGGAAAGAGAGAGGAGAGAGATATGTAGAGATGGGGAGGGAAAGAGAGAGAGAGAGAGAGAGAGAGGAGAGAGAGAGAGGATAGAGAGAGGGAGAGAGAGATGTAGAGATAGGGAGGGAAAGAGAGAGAGAGAGAGAGAGAGGATAGAGAGAGGGAGAGAGAGAGAGGATAGAGAGAGCTGTATAGAGAGATAGAGAGAGAGAGAGATGTAGAGATAGGGAGGGAAAGAGAGAGAGAGGAGAGTGAGAGGTGTTACAGACAGAACACAGTCAGTCAGCATAAAGTGGGACTGAGTCACTGAGTCACTGAGTCACCGAGTCACCGAGTCACTGAGTCAGTCTCTGCAGCTCCTCTGCGGTCTCCGATGAGCCCACAGCTAAACACCTGCGATAGGCGGCCATTACGGGGTCTACAGTTTCAATACAACGTATGAGAGGGACACGTACGGTGTGAGAAACTGCAGCCCATCTGCCTGTCATCTGCTGTAATGCCACCATGAGAAATCCCTTTATTAACGCTAACAGCCCCCCCCGATCCCCGATCCCCTAACGGAAGCCTGCTATTGATTACACTGATTACACTGTAAATACATTCACGCTTTGGCAAATTCTATCATATTTACAGAAGATCATAGACCTCCACAATTACTTCTATATACAGCCGTTGGGGGGCTTAACGTCGGCGGTGTTGAGAGAGAGAGACGAGCTGAATCTCTGACTCTCAGAGGCCGTCCCAAAGTGACACCCTAATTCCCTTATACGGCACACTACTTTTTGACTAGGGGGGCCGTGGTCTAAAGTAGTGCACCGTATAGGGAACAGGGGTGGCATTTGGTACGCCGCCTAACGGTCTGAGGAGACGGAGAGGAGTGGCGAGCTAGCTAGGGGCAGCAGGGGTGTCATTTGGTACGCCCCCTAACGGTCTGAGGAGACGGAGAGGAGTGGCGAGCTAGCTAGGGGCAGCAGGGGTGTCATTTGGTACGCCGCCTAACGGTCTGAGGAGACGGAGAGGAGTGGCGAGCTAGCTAGGGGCAGCAGGGGTGTCATTTGGTACGCCGCCTAACGGTCTGAGGAGACGGAGAGGAGTGGCGAGCTAGCTAGGGGCAGCAGGGGTGTCATTTGGTACGCCCCCTAACAGTCTGAGGAGACGGAGAGGAGTGGCGAGCTAGGGGCAGCAGGGGTGTCATTTGGTACGCCCCCTAACAGTCTGAGGAGACAGAGAGGAGTGGCGAGCTAGCTAGGGGCAGCAGGGGTGGCATTTGGTACGCCGCCTAACGGTCTGAGGAGACGGAGAGGAGTGGCGAGCTAGCTAGGGGCAGCAGGGGTGTCATTTGGTACGCCGCCTAACGGTCTGAGGAGACAGAGAGGAGTGGCGAGCTAGCTAGGGGCAGCAGGGGTGTCATTTGGTACGCCGCCTAACAGTCTGAGGAGACGGAGAGGAGTGGCGAGCTAGCTAGGGAACAGGGGTGTCATTTGGTACGCCGCCTAACAGTCTGAGGAGACGGAGAGGAGTGGCGAGCTAGCTAGGGAACAGGGGTGTCATTTGGTACGCCCCCTAACAGTCTGAGGAGACGGAGAGGAGTGGCGAGCTAGCTAGGGGCAGCAGGGGTGTCATTTGGTACGCCGCCTAACGGTCTGAGGAGACGGAGAGGAGTGGCGAGCTAGCTAGGGGCAGCAGGGGTGTCATTTGGTACGCCCCCTAACGGTCTGAGGAGACGGAGAGGAGTGGCGAGCTAGCTAGGGGCAGCAGGGGTGTCATTTGGTACGCCCCCTAACGGTCTGAGGAGACAGAGAGGAGTGGCGAGCTAGGGGCAGCAGGGGTGTCATTTGGTACGCCGCCTAACAGTCTGAGGAGACGGAGAGGAGTGGCGAGCTAGCTAGGGGCAGCAGGGGTGTCATTTGGTACGCCGCCTAACGGTCTGAGGAGACGGAGAGGAGTGGCGAGCTAGCTAGGGGCAGCAGGGGTGTCATTTGGTACGCCCCCTAACAGTCTGAGGAGACGGAGAGGAGTGGCGAGCTAGCTAGGGGCAGCAGGGGTGTCATTTGGTACGCCCCCTAACAGTCTGAGGAGACGGAGAGGAGTGGCGAGCTAGCTAGGGAACAGGGGTGTCATTTGGTACGCCCCCTAACGGTCTGAGGAGACGGAGAGGAGTGGCGAGCTAGCTAGGGGCAGCAGGGGTGTCATTTGGTACGCCCCCTAACGGTCTGAGGAGACGGAGAGGAGTGGCGAGCTAGCTAGGGGCAGCAGGGGTGTCATTTGGTACGCCGCCTAACAGTCTGAGGAGACGGAGAGGAGTGGCGAGCTAGCTAGGGGCAGCAGGGGTGTCATTTGGTACGCCGCCTAACGGTCTGAGGAGACAGAGAGGAGTGGCGAGCTAGCTAGGGAACAGGGGTGTCATTTGGTACGCCCCCTAACAGTCTGAGGAGACGGAGAGGAGTGGCGAGCTAGCTAGGGGCAGCAGGGGTGTCATTTGGTACGCCCCCTAACGGTCTGAGGAGACGGAGAGGAGTGGCGAGCTAGGGGCAGCAGGGGTGTCATTTGGTACGCCGCCTAACGGTCTGAGGAGACAGAGAGGAGTGGCGAGCTAGGGGCAGCAGGGGTGTCATTTGGTACGCCCCCTAACGGTCTGAGGAGACAGAGAGGAGTGGCGAGCTAGGGGCAGCAGGGGTGTCATTTGGTACGCCGCCTAACGGTCTGAGGAGACAGAGAGGAGTGGCGAGCTAGGGGCAGCAGGGGTGTCATTTGGTACGCCCCCTAACAGTCTGAGGAGACGGAGAGGAGTGGCGAGCTAGGGGCAGCAGGGGTGTCATTTGGTACGCCCCCTAACGGTCTGAGGAGACGGAGAGGAGTGGCGAGCTAGCTAGGGGCAGCAGGGGTGTCATTTGGTACGCCCCCTAACAGTCTGAGGAGACGGAGAGGAGTGGCGAGCTAGGGGCAGCAGGGGTGTCATTTGGTACGCCACCTAACAGTCTGAGGAGACGGAGAGGAGTGGCGAGCTAGCTAGGGGCAGCAGGGGTGTCATTTGGTACGCCCCCTAACGGTCTGAGGAGACGGAGAGGAGTGGCGAGCTAGCTAGGGACAGCAGGGGTGTCATTTGGTACGCCGCCTAACGGTCTGAGGAGACGGAGAGGAGTGGCGAGCTAGCTAGGGACAGCAGGGGTGTCATTTGGTACGCCCCCTAACGGTCTGAGGAGACGGAGAGGAGTGGCGAGCTAGCTAGGGGCAGCAGGGGTGTCATTTGGTACGCCGCCTAACGGTCTGAGGAGACGGAGAGGAGTGGCGAGCTAGCTAGGGGCAGCAGGGGTGTCATTTGGTACGCCCCCTAACGGTCTGAGGAGACGGAGAGGAGTGGCGAGCTAGCTAGGGACAGCAGGGGTGTCATTTGGTACGCCCCCTAACGGTCTGAGGAGACAGAGAGGAGTGGCGAGCTAGGGGCAGCAGGGGTGTCATTTGGTACGCCGCCTAACAGTCTGAGGAGACGGAGAGGAGTGGCGAGCTAGCTAGGGAACAGGGGTGTCATTTGGTACGCCCCCTAACGGTCTGAGGAGACGGAGAGGAGTGGCGAGCTAGCTAGGGGCAGCAGGGGTGTCATTTGGTACGCCGCCTAACAGTCTGAGGAGACGGAGAGGAGTGGCGAGCTAGCTAGGGGCAGCAGGGGTGTCATTTGGTACGCCCCCTAACAGTCTGAGGAGACGGAGAGGAGTGGCGAGCTAGCTAGGGGCAGCAGGGGTGTCATTTGGTACGCCCCCTAACAGTCTGAGGAGACGGAGAGGAGTGGCGAGCTAGCTAGGGGCAGCAGGGGTGTCATTTGGTACGCCCCCTAACGGTCTGAGGAGACGGAGAGGAGTGGCGAGCTAGCTAGGGGCAGCAGGGGTGTCATTTGGTACGCCGCCTAACGGTCTGAGGAGACGGAGAGGAGTGGCGAGCTAGCTAGGGGCAGCAGGGGTGTCATTTGGTACGCCGCCTAACGGTCTGAGGAGACAGAGAGGAGTGGCGAGCTAGCTAGGGGCAGCAGGGGTGTCATTTGGTACGCCCCCTAACGGTCTGAGGAGACGGAGAGGAGTGGCGAGCTAGCTAGGGGCAGGGGTGTCATTTGGTACGCCCCCTAACGGTCTGAGGAGAGGAGTGGCGAGCTAGCTAGGGGCAGCAGGGGTGTCATTTGGTACGCCCCCTAACGGTCTGAGGAGACGGAGAGGAGTGGCGAGCTAGCTAGGGGCAGCAGGGGTGGCATTTGGTACGCCGCCTAACGGTCTGAGGAGACAGAGAGGAGTGGCGAGCTAGCTAGGGGCAGCAGGGGTGGCATTTGGTACGCCCCCTAACAGTCTGAGGAGACGGAGAGGAGTGGCGAGCTAGGGGCAGCAGGGGTGTCATTTGGTACGCCCCCTAACGGTCTGAGGAGACGGAGAGGAGTGGCGAGCTAGGGGCAGCAGGGGTGTCATTTGGTACGCCCCCTAACGGTCTGAGGAGACGGAGAGGAGTGGCGAGCTAGCTAGGGGCAGCAGGGGTGGCATTTGGTACGCCGCCTAACGGTCTGAGGAGACGGAGAGGAGTGGCGAGCTAGGGGCAGCAGGGGTGTCATTTGGTACGCCACCTAACGGTCTGAGGAGAGGAGTGGCGAGCTAGCTAGGGGCAGCAGGGGTGTCATTTGGTACGCCCCCTAACGGTCTGAGGAGACGGAGAGGAGTGGCGAGCTAGCTAGGGGCAGCAGGGGTGTCATTTGGTACGCCCCCTAACGGTCTGAGGAGACGGAGAGGAGTGGCGAGCTAGCTAGGGGCAGCAGGGGTGTCATTTGGTACGCCCCCTAACGGTCTGAGGAGACAGAGAGGAGTGGCGAGCTAGCTAGGGGCAGCAGGGGTGTCATTTGGTACGCCCCCTAACGGTCTGAGGAGACGGAGAGGAGTGGCGAGCTAGCTAGGGGCAGCAGGGGTGGCATTTGGTACGCCCCCTAACGGTCTGAGGAGACGGAGAGGAGTGGCGAGCTAGGGGCAGCAGGGGTGTCATTTGGTACGCCCCCTAACAGTCTGAGGAGACGGAGAGGAGTGGCGAGCTAGGGGCAGCAGGGGTGTCATTTGGTACGCCCCCTAACAGTCTGAGGAGACGGAGAGGAGTGGCGAGCTAGGGGCAGCAGGGGTGTCATTTGGTACGCCCCCTAACGGTCTGAGGAGACAGAGAGGAGTGGCGAGCTAGCTAGGGGCAGCAGGGGTGTCATTTGGTACGCCGCCTAACAGTCTGAGGAGACGGAGAGGAGTGGCGAGCTAGCTAGGGGCAGGGGTGTCATTTGGTACGCCGCCTAACGGTCTGAGGAGACGGAGAGGAGTGGCGAGCTAGCTAGGGGCAGCAGGGGTGTCATTTGGTACACCGCCTAACAGTCTGAGGAGACAGAGAGGAGTGGCGAGCTAGCTAGGGGCAGCAGGGGTGTCATTTGGTACGCCCCCTAACGGTCTGAGGAGACGGAGAGGAGTGGCGAGCTAGCTAGGGGCAGCAGGGGTGTCATTTGGTACGCCCCCTAACGGTCTGAGGAGACAGAGAGGAGTGGCGAGCTAGGGGCAGCAGGGGTGTCATTTGGTACGCCGCCTAACGGTCTGAGGAGACGGAGAGGAGTGGCGAGCTAGGGGCAGCAGGGGTGTCATTTGGTACGCCGCCTAACGGTCTGAGGAGACGGAGAGGAGTGGCGAGCTAGGGGCAGCAGGGGTGTCATTTGGTACGCCCCCTAACGGTCTGAGGAGACGGAGAGGAGTGGCGAGCTAGGGGCAGCAGGGGTGTCATTTGGTACGCCCCCTAACGGTCTGAGGAGACGGAGAGGAGTGGCGAGCTAGCTAGGGGCAGCAGGGGTGTCATTTGGTACGCCCCCTAACGGTCTGAGGAGACGGAGAGGAGTGGCGAGCTAGCTAGGGGCAGCAGGGGTGTCATTTGGTACGCCCCCTAACAGTCTGAGGAGACGGAGAGGAGTGGCGAGCTAGCTAGGGGCAGCAGGGGTGTCATTTGGTACGCCCCCTAACGGTCTGAGGAGACGGAGAGGAGTGGCGAGCTAGCTAGGGGCAGCAGGGGTGTCATTTGGTACGCCCCCTAACAGTCTGAGGAGACAGAGAGGAGTGGCGAGCTAGGGGCAGCAGGGGTGTCATTTGGTACGCCGCCTAACAGTCTGAGGAGACGGAGAGGAGTGGCGAGCTAGCTAGGGGCAGCAGGGGTGTCATTTGGTACGCCGCCTAACGGTCTGAGGAGACGGAGAGGAGTGGCGAGCTAGCTAGGGGCAGCAGGGGTGTCATTTGGTACGCCGCCTAACGGTCTGAGGAGACAGAGAGGAGTGGCGAGCTAGCTAGGGGCAGCAGGGGTGTCATTTGGTACGCCCCCTAACGGTCTGAGGAGACGGAGAGGAGTGGCGAGCTAGGGGCAGCAGGGGTGTCATTTGGTACGCCCCCTAACGGTCTGAGGAGACGGAGAGGAGTGGCGAGCTAGGGGCAGCAGGGGTGTCATTTGGTACGCCCCCTAACGGTCTGAGGAGACGGAGAGGAGTGGCGAGCTAGCTAGGGGCAGCAGGGGTGTCATTTGGTACGCCGCCTAACGGTCTGAGGAGACGGAGAGGAGTGGCGAGCTAGCTAGGGGCAGCAGGGGTGTCATTTGGTACGCCCCCTAACAGTCTGAGGAGACGGAGAGGAGTGGCGAGCTAGCTAGGGGCAGCAGGGGTGTCATTTGGTACGCCCCCTAACAGTCTGAGGAGACGGAGAGGAGTGGCGAGCTAGCTAGGGGCAGCAGGGGTGTCATTTGGTACGCCCCCTAACAGTCTGAGGAGACGGAGAGGAGTGGCGAGCTAGCTAGGGGCAGCAGGGGTGTCATTTGGTACGCCCCCTAACGGTCTGAGGAGACGGAGAGGAGTGGCGAGCTAGCTAGGGGCAGCAGGGGTGGCATTTGGTACGCCCCCTAACGGTCTGAGGAGACGGAGAGGAGTGGCGAGCTAGCTAGGGGCAGCAGGGGTGTCATTTGGTACGCCGCCTAACAGTCTGAGGAGACGGAGAGGAGTGGCGAGCTAGCTAGGGGCAGCAGGGGTGTCATTTGGTACGCCCCCTAACGGTCTGAGGAGACAGAGAGGAGTGGCGAGCTAGCTAGGGGCAGCAGGGGTGTCATTTGGTACGCCCCCTAACGGTCTGAGGAGACAGAGAGGAGTGGCGAGCTAGCTAGGGGCAGGGGTGTCATTTGGTACGCCCCCTAACGGTCTGAGGAGACAGAGAGGAGTGGCGAGCTAGCTAGGGGCAGCAGGGGTGTCATTTGGTACGCCCCCTAACGGTCTGAGGAGACGGAGAGGAGTGGCGAGCTAGCTAGGGGCAGCAGGGGTGTCATTTGGTACGCCGCCTAACAGTCTGAGGAGACGGAGAGGAGTGGCGAGCTAGCTAGGGGCAGCAGGGGTGTCATTTGGTACGCCCCCTAACGGTCTGAGGAGACGGAGAGGAGTGGCGAGCTAGGGGCAGCAGGGGTGTCATTTGGTACGCCCCCTAACGGTCTGAGGAGACGGAGAGGAGTGGCGAGCTAGGGGCAGCAGGGGTGTCATTTGGTACGCCCCCTAACGGTCTGAGGAGACGGAGAGGAGTGGCGAGCTAGCTAGGGGCAGCAGGGGTGTCATTTGGTACGCCCCCTAACAGTCTGAGGAGACAGAGAGGAGTGGCGAGCTAGCTAGGGGCAGCAGGGGTGTCATTTGGTACGCCCCCTAACGGTCTGAGGAGACAGAGAGGAGTGGCGAGCTAGCTAGGGGCAGCAGGGGTGGCATTTGGTACGCCCCCTAACAGTCTGAGGAGACGGAGAGGAGTGGCGAGCTAGCTAGGGGCAGCAGGGGTGTCATTTGGTACGCCCCCTAACGGTCTGAGGAGACGGAGAGGAGTGGCGAGCTAGCTAGGGGCAGCAGGGGTGGCATTTGGTACGCCCCCTAACGGTCTGAGGAGACGGAGAGGAGTGGCGAGCTAGGGGCAGCAGGGGTGTCATTTGGTACGCCGCCTAACAGTCTGAGGAGACGGAGAGGAGTGGCGAGCTAGCTAGGGGCAGCAGGGGTGTCATTTGGTACGCCCCCTAACGGTCTGAGGAGACGGAGAGGAGTGGCGAGCTAGCTAGGGGCAGCAGGGGTGTCATTTGGTACGCCCCCTAACGGTCTGAGGAGACGGAGAGGAGTGGCGAGCTAGGGGCAGCAGGGGTGTCATTTGGTACGCCGCCTAACGGTCTGAGGAGACGGAGAGGAGTGGCGAGCTAGGGGCAGCAGGGGTGTCATTTGGTACGCCGCCTAACGGTCTGAGGAGACGGAGAGGAGTGGCGAGCTAGCTAGGGGCAGCAGGGGTGTCATTTGGTACGCCCCCTAACAGTCTGAGGAGACGGAGAGGAGTGGCGAGCTAGCTAGGGGCAGCAGGGGTGTCATTTGGTACGCCCCCTAACGGTCTGAGGAGACGGAGAGGAGTGGCGAGCTAGCTAGGGGCAGCAGGGGTGGCATTTGGTACGCCGCCTAACGGTCTGAGGAGACGGAGAGGAGTGGCGAGCTAGCTAGGGGCAGCAGGGGTGTCATTTGGTACGCCGCCTAACAGTCTGAGGAGACGGAGAGGAGTGGCGAGCTAGCTAGGGGCAGCAGGGGTGTCATTTGGTACGCCGCCTAACGGTCTGAGGAGACGGAGAGGAGTGGCGAGCTAGGGGCAGCAGGGGTGTCATTTGGTACGCCCCCTAACGGTCTGAGGAGACGGAGAGGAGTGGCGAGCTAGCTAGGGGCAGCAGGGGTGGCATTTGGTACGCCCCCTAACGGTCTGAGGAGACGGAGAGGAGTGGCGAGCTAGGGGCAGCAGGGGTGTCATTTGGTACGCCCCCTAACGGTCTGAGGAGACAGAGAGGAGTGGCGAGCTAGCTAGGGGCAGCAGGGGTGTCATTTGGTACGCCCCCTAACGGTCTGAGGAGACGGAGAGGAGTGGCGAGCTAGCTAGGGGCAGCAGGGGTGTCATTTGGTACGCCCCCTAACGGTCTGAGGAGACAGAGAGGAGTGGCGAGCTAGCTAGGGGCAGCAGGGGTGTCATTTGGTACGCCGCCTAACAGTCTGAGGAGACGGAGAGGAGTGGCGAGCTAGCTAGGGGCAGCAGGGGTGTCATTTGGTACGCCGCCTAACGGTCTGAGGAGACGGAGAGGAGTGGCGAGCTAGCTAGGGGCAGCAGGGGTGTCATTTGGTACGCCCCCTAACGGTCTGAGGAGACGGAGAGGAGTGGCGAGCTAGCTTGGGGCAGCAGGGGTGTCATTTGGTACGCCGCCTAACAGTCTGAGGAGACGGAGAGGAGTGGCGAGCTAGCTAGGGGCAGCAGGGGTGTCATTTGGTACGCCGCCTAACAGTCTGAGGAGACGGAGAGGAGTGGCGAGCTAGCTAGGGGCAGCAGGGGAAACGTCCTCTGTTCTCTTTACAGTGACATGGCTGTGTATATTGACAGTCGCTGTTTTTAACATCTTAATTGCGAGAGTAATTTATCTCACCGGTGAGTTTACAACGTCGGAATACGTTAGTTATAAACACACGAGAGTATTTGGGACATGTGGAGACCCTGACATGTGGTCGACCGTGGCCTGTTACATATATAATATCTTAATAAATTAATTCGGTCTGATTCCTCTCTGTTTACAAAGACTTTCATTGAAGTAGAATTACCAGAGGATTTTATTCCAACTCGTCAATCATGGATCATTCATCTGCTCTAACTTCTTCTAACTATAAAACACCCCACACACATTATCACGGGATAACACTCAGACAGGGTGGGCATTATCAGGGGATAACACTCAGACAGGGTGGGCATTATCAGGGGATAACACTCAGACAGGGTGGGCATTATCAGGGGATAACACTCAGACAGGGTGGCATTATCAGGGGATAACACTCAGACAGGGTGGCATTATCATGGGATAAGACTCATACAGGGTGGCATTATCAGGGGATAAGAATCATACAGGGTGGCATTATCAGTGGATAAGACTCAGACAGGATGGGCATTATCAGGGGATAACACTCAGACAGGGTGGGCATTATAAGGGGATAAGACTCAGACAGGGTGGGCATTATCAGGGGATAACACTCAGACAGGGTGGGCATTATCAGGGGATAACACTCATACAGGGTGGCATTATCAGGGGATAAGACTCAGACAGGGTGGACATTATCAGGGGATAACACTCAGACAGGGTGGCATTATCAGGGGATAACACTCAGACAGGGTGGGCATTATCAGGGGATAACACTCAGACAGGGTGGGCATTATCAGGGGATAACACTCAGACAGGGTGGGCATTATCAGGGGATAACACTCAGACAGGGTGGCATTATCAGGGGATACCAATCAGACAGGTTGGGCATTATCAGGGGATAACACTCAGACAGGGTGGGCATTATCAGGGGATACCACTCAGACAAGGTGGCATTATCAGTGGATAACACACAGACAGGGTGGGCATTATCAGGGGATAACACTCAGACAGGGTGGGCATTATCAGGGGATAACACTCAGACAGGGTGGGCATTATCAGGGGATAACACTCAGACAGGGTGGGCATTATCAGGGGATAACACTCAGACAGGGTGGGCATTATCAGGGGATAACACTCAGACAGGGTGGCATTATCAGGGGATAACACTCAGACAGGGTGGGCATTATCAGGGGATAACACCCAGACAGGGTGGGCATTATCAGGGGATAAGACTCAGCCAGGGTGGCATTATCAGGGGATAACACTCAGACAGGGTGGGCATTATCAGGGGATAACACCCAGACAGGGTGGGCATTATCAGGGGATAACACTCAGACAGGGTGGGCATTATCAGGGGATAACACTCAGCCAGGGTGGCATTATCAGGGGATAACACTCAGACAGGGTGGGCATTATCAGGGGATAACACTCAGACAGGGTGGCATTATCAGGGGATAACACTCAGACAGGGTGGCATTATCAGGGGATAAGACTCAGACAGGGTGGCATTATCAGGGGATAACACTCAGACAGGGTGGCGTTATCAGGGGATAAGACTCATACAGGGTGGGCATTATCAGGGGATAACACTCAGACAGGGTGGCGTTATCAGGGGATAAGACTCATACAGGGTGGCATTATCAGGGGATAGCACTCAGACAGGGTGGGCATTATCAGGGGATAACATTTACATTTAAGTCATTTAGCAGACGCTCTTATCCAGAGCGACTTACAAATTGGAAAGTTCATACATATTCATCCTGGTCCCCCCGTGGGAATTGAACCCTGGCCCCCCCGTGGGAATTGAACCCACAACCCTGGCGTTGCAAGCGCCATGCTCTACCAACTGAGCCACAGACAGGGTGGGCATTATCAGGGGATAACAGTCATACAGGGTGACATTATCAGGGGATAACACTCAGACAGGGTGGGCATTATCAGGGGATAACACTCAGACAGGGTGGGCATTAGCAGGGGATAACACTCAGACAGGGTGGCATTATCAGGGGATAACACTCAGACAGGGTGGGCATTATCAGGGGATAACACTCATACAGGGTGGCATTATCAGGGGATAACACTCAGACAGGGTGGGCATTATCAGGGGATAACACTCAGACAGGGTGGGCATTATCAGGGGATACCACTCAGACAGGGTGGCATTATCAGGGGATAACACTCAGACAGACAGGGTGGCATTATCATGGGATAACACTCAGACATGATGAGAGTTGGTCCACAGAGCGAAGGAAAAGCAGCCAACAAGTGCTCAGCATATGCGGGAACTCCTTCAAGACTGTTGGAAAATGATTCCAGGTGAAGCTGGTTGAGAGTGTGGAAAGTTGTCATCAAGGCAAAGTGTGGACACGTTAAAGAATTTCAAATATATAATATATTTCGATCTATTTAACACTTTTTGGTTACTACATGATTCCATACGTGTTATTTCATAGTTTTGATGTCTTCACTATTATCCTACAATGTAGAAAATACCAAAAATAAAGAAAAACCCTGGAATGAGCAGGTATGTCCAAACTTTTGACTGGTACTGTACATACACACATCCATACACACACCCAAACACACCCCCTCACGTATACACAACCCCCACAGCCTCTCTCTCTGCTCCGACTAGGAGGGTGTTTTATAGCTCTGTTAAATCAGGCTTTATGGATCCAACATCGTGAGCCACTACTGTTTTTTTACAGACAGGATTGATTAAGAGGTTCACTATTGTCAATCTGGTTAGCATTAGCAGACTATGCATGCTACACTGTATATATAGAGAGAGATATCTCTCCCTCCCTCTCTCTCTCTCCATCTATATATATAGATATGTAAAGGCGCAATCTGCAATTGTTACATCCATTTATTCATCCATAAATGCATAAATCCATTAATCCATAAATATAGAGATATCTCTCCCTCCCTCCCTCCCTCCCTCTCTCCCTCCATATATATGGAGATATCTCTCTCTCCCTCCCTCTCTCCCCCCATCCCTCCATCTATATATATAGAGAGATATCTCTCCCTCCCTCTCTCCCCCCCTCCCTCATCTATATATAGAGATACCCCTCCCTCATCTATATATAGATATCTCTCCCTCCCTCTCTCCCCCCATCCCTCCATCTATATATATAGAGAGATATCTCTCCCTCCCTCTCTCCCCCCTATAAATATATAACTGTTGAAGACGTAACTCTGAGGCACATCTTTATCTGTGGCAGGGCAGTGGAATCCTTGGCCCAGAATTTTGTCGTTGATTATGAGATGTTCACATTAATTATTGAATTCAGACAAATGTTTATAAGCGATTAGATTACATAAAGGATTTATCCCCTCAGCCGGGGTAGAACAGGGGACGCTTCCTAAACAACGTCAGACAGACGGACGTCTCTGATGAGGTTAACGTTAAAGGACAGACGGACGTCTCTGATGAGGTTAACGTCAAAGGACAGACGGACGTCTCTGATGAGGTTAACGTCAAATGACAGACGGACGTCTCTGATGAGGTTAACGTCAAAGGACAGACGGACGTCTCTGATGAGGTTAACGTTAAAGGACAGACGGACATCTCTGATGAGGTTAACGTTAAAGGACAGACGGACATCTCTGAGGTTAACGTCAAAGGACATACGGACATCTCTGATGAGGTTAACGTCAAAAGACAGACGGACGTCTCTGATGAGGTTAACGTCAAAGGACAGAGGGACATCTCTGATGAGGTTAACGTCAAAGGACAGACGGACGTCTCTGATGAGGTTAACGTTAAAGGACAGACAGACATCTCTGATAAGGTTAACGTTAAAGGACAGACGGACGTCTCTGATGAGGTTAACGTCAAAGGACAGACTGACGTCTCTGATGAGGTTAACGTCAAAGGACAGACGGACATCTCTGAGGTTAACGTTAAAGGACAGACGGACGTCTCTGATAAGGT
>NC_074670.1:87500-100000 GCF_029448725.1 Salvelinus fontinalis
AGAGATGAACCTGGAGAAGAGTCCCCTAAGCAAGCTGGTCCTGGTGCTCTGTTCACAAACAGACCCCACAGAGCCCCAGGACAGAAATACAATTAGACCCAACCATGAGAAAACAAAAATATAAATATTTGACACACTGGAAAGAATGAACCAAAAAACAGAGCAAACTAGAATGCTATTTGGTCCTAAACAGAGAGTACACAGTGGCAGAATACCTGACCCCTGTGACTGACCCAAACTTAAGGAAAGCTTTGACTATGTACACTCCCTCCGTCAGCCCCTCCGTCAGCCCCTCCGTCAGCCCCTCATTCACTCCCTCCGTCAGCCCCTCCGTCAGCCCCTCCGTCAGCCCCTCATTCACTCCCTCCGTCAGCCCCTCCGTCACCCCCTCATTCACCCCCTCCGCCAGCCCCTCCGTCAGCCCCTCCGTCAGCCCCTCATTCACCCCCTCATTCACTCCCTCCGTCAGCCCCTCCGTCAGCCTCTCCGTCACCCCCTCATTCACTCCCTCCGTCAGCCCCTCCGTCAGCCCTCATTCACCCCCTCATTCAGCCCCTCCGTCAGCCCCTCATTCACCCCCTCCGTCAGCCCCTCCGTCAGCCCCTCATTCACCCCCTCCGTCAGCCCCTCCGTCAGCCCCTCCGTCAGCCCCTCCGTCAGCCCCTCCGTCAGCCCCTCAGTCACGCCCTCATTCACCCCCTCCGTCAGCCCCTCCGTCAGCCTCTCCGTCACCCCCTCATTCACCCCCTCCGTCAGCCTCTCCGTCACCCCCTCATTCACCCCCTCCGTCAGCCTCTCCGTCAGCCCCTCAGTCACCCCCTCATTCACCCCTCATTCACCCCCTCCGTCAGCCCCTCCGTCAGCCTCTCAGTCACGCCCTCCGTCAGCCCCTCCGTCAGCCCCTCAGTCACCCCCTCCGTCAGCCCCTCCGTCAGCCTCTCCGTCACCCCCTCATTCACCCCCTCCGTCAGCCCCTCCGTCAGACAGGGGAGACTACAGCAGAGATACAGGGGAGACTACAGCAGAGAGACAGGGGAGACTACAGCAGAGAGACAGGGGAGACTACAGCAGAGAGACATGGGAGACTACAGCAGAGAGACAGGGGAGACTACAGCAGAGAGACAGGGGAGACTACATCAGAGAGACAGGGGAAACTACAGCAGAGAGACAGGGGAGAATACAGCAGAGAGACAGGGGAGACTACAGCAGAGAGACAGGGGAGACTACAGCAGAGAGACAGGGGAGACTATAGCAGAGAGACAGGGGAGACTACAGCAGAGAGACATGGGAGACTACAGCAGAGATACAGGGGAGACTACAGCAGAGATACATGAGAAACTACAGCAGAGAGACAGGGGAGAATACAGCAGAGAGACAGGGGAAACTACAGCAGAGAGACATGGGAAACTACAGCAGAGAGACATGGGAAACTACAGCAGAGAGACAGGGGAACCTACAGCAGAGAGACAGGGGAGACTACAGCAGAGAGACATGGGAGACTACAGCAGAGAGACAGGGGAAACTACAGCAGAGAAACAGGGGAGACTACAGCAGAGATACATGGGAGACTACAGCAGAGAGACAGGGGAGATTACAGCAGAGAGACAGGGGAGACTACAGCAGAGAGACAGGGGAGACTACAGCAGAGAGACAGGGGAGACTACAGCAGAGAGACAGGGGAGACTACATCAGAGAGACAGGGGAGGCTACAGCAGAGAGACATGGGAGGCTACAGCAGAGAGACAGGGGAGACTACAGCAGAGAGACAGGGGAGACTACAGCAGAGATACAGGGGAGACTACAGCAGAGAGACAGGGGAGACTACAGCAGAGAGACAGGGGAGACTACAGCAGAGAGACAGGGGAGACTGCAGCAGAGAGACAGGGGAGACTACAGCAGAGAGACATGGGAGACTACAGCAGAGAGACAGGGGAGACTACAGCAGAGAGACAGGGGAGACTACAGCAGAGAGACAGGGGAGACTACAGCAGAGAGACATGGGAGACTACAGCAGATAGACAGGGGAGACTACAGCAGATAGACAGGGGAGACTACAGCAGAGAGACAGGGGAGATTACAGCAGAGAGACATGGGAGACTACAGCAGAGAGACAGGGGAGACTACAGCAGAGAGACAGGGGAGACTACAGCAGAGAGACAGGGGAGACTACAGCAGAGAGACAGGGGAGACTACAGCAGAGAGACAGGGGAGACTACAGCAGAGAGACATGGGAGACTACAGCAGAGAGACAGGGGAGACTACAGCAGAGAGACAGGGGAGACTACAGCAGAGAGACAGGGGAGACTACAGCAGAGAGACAGGGGAGACTACAGCAGAGAGACAGGGGAGACTACAGCAGAGAGACAGGGGAGACTACAGCAGAGAGACAGTTGAGACTGCAGCAGAGAGACTACAGCAGAGAGACAGGGGAGACTACAGCAGAGAGACAGGGGAGACTACAGCAGAGAGACAGGGGAACCTATAGCAGAGAGACAGGGGAGAATACAGCAGAGATACAGGGGAGACTACAGCAGAGAGACAGGGAAACGTTTGACAGACAGACAGACAGACAGACTGGTTTAGCTTATGACAGGAAGACAGACAGACAGACAGACAGACAGACTGGTTTAGCGTATGACAGGAAGACAGACAGACAGACAGACAGACAGACAGACAGGTTCAGTGTATGACAGGAACAGACAGACAGACAGGTTTAGTGTATGACAGGAAGACAGACAGACAGCCAGACAGACAGACAGACAGACAGACAGGTTTAGTGTATGACAGGAACAGACAGACAGACAGGTTTAGCGTATGACAGGAAGACAGACAGACAGACAGGTTTAGTGTATGACAGGAACAGACAGACAGACAGGTTTAGCGTATGACAGGAACAGACAGACAGACAGGTTTAGCGTATGACAGGAAGACAGACAGACAGACATGTTTAGTGTATGACAGGAAGACAGACAGACAGACAGACAGACAGGTTTAGTGTATGACAGGAAGACAGACAGACAGACAGACAGGTTTAGTGTATGACAGGAAGACAGACAGACAGACAGGTTTAGTGTATGACAGGAACAGACAGACAGACAGACAGACATGTTTAGCTTATGACAGGAAGACAGACAGACAGACATGTTTAGTGTATGACAGGAAGACAGACAGACAGACATGTTTAGAGTATGACAGGAACAGACAGACAGACATGTTTAGTGTATGACAGGAAGACAGACAGACAGACTGGTTTAGCTTATGACAGGAAGACAGACAGACAGACATGTTTAGTGTATGACAGGAAGACAGACATACAGACAGACAGACAGACATGTTTAGTGTATGACAGGAAGACAGACAGACAGACAGACAGACAGACATGTTTAGTGTATGACAGGAAGACAGACTGGAATAAACCACTAATCCCACTAAACGCTCAGTGTTGTGGTTCCTCGTCTCACAGAGCAGAAACCCAGACAGGAACTTCAGAGGAACCACAGATCTTCAGGGAACGAACCACAAGCTGTAGACAGCAGATACCAGAACACAGAAATACACAGTATATATCCCCCTCTAAGAGGAAAACACACGGTCTCTATCCCCCTCTAAGAGGAACACACAGTCTCTACCCCCCTCTAAGAGGAACCACATGGTCTCTATCCCCCTCTAAGAGGAACACACAGTCTCTATCCCCCTCTAAGAGGAACACACAGTCTCTATCCCCCTCTAAGAGGAACACACAGTCTCTATCCCCCTCTAAGAGGAACACACAGTCTCTATCCCCCTCTAAGAGGAACACACAGTCTCTACACACGGTCTCTATCCCCCTCTAAGAGGAATACACGGTCTCTATCCCCCTCTAAGAGAAACACAGTCTATATCCCCCTCTAAGAGAAACACACGGTCTCTATCCCCCTCTAACAGAAACACACGGTTTCTAACCCCCTCTAAGAGGAACACACAGTCTCTATCCCCCTCTAAGAGGAACACACAGTCTCTATCCCCCTCTAAGAGGATCACACAGTCTCTATCCCCCTCTAAGAGGAACACGCAGTCTCTATCCCCCTCTAAGAGGAACACACAGTCTCTATCCCCCTCTAAGAGGAACACACAGTCTCTATCCCCCTCTAAGAGGAACACACAGTCTCTACACACGGTCTCTATCCCCCTCTAAGAGAAACACAGTCTCTATCCCCCTTTAAGAGAAACACACAGTCTCTATCCCCCTCTAACAGAAACACACGGTCTCTATCCCCCTCTAACAGAAACACACGGTCTCTATCCCCCTCTAACATAAACACACGGTCTCTAACCCCCTCTAAGAGGAACACACAGTCTCTATCCCCCTCTAAGAGGAACACACAGTCTCTATCCCCCTCTAAGAGGAACACACAGTCTATATCCCCCTCTAAGAGGAACACACGGTCTCTATCCCCCTCTAAGAGGAACACACAGTCTCTATCCCCCTCTAAGAGGAACACACGGTCTCTATCCCCCTCTAAGAGGAATACACAGTCTATATCCCCCTCTAAGAGGAATACACAGTCTCTATCCCCCTCTAAGAGGAACACACAGTCTATATCCCCCTCTAAGAGGAATACACGGTCTCTATCCCGCTCTAAGAGGAATACACGGTCTCTATCCCCCTCTAAGAGGAACACACAGTCTATATCCCCCTCTAAGATGAATACACGGTCTCTATCCCCCTCTAAGAGGAATACACGGTCTCTATCCCCCTCTAAGAGGAACACACAGTCTATATCCCCTTCTAAGAGGAACACACTGTCTCTATCCCCCTCTAAGAGGAAACAAGCTGTCTCTATCCCCCTCTAAGATGAGCACACAGCCTCTATCCCCCTCTAAGAGGAACACACGGTCTCTATCCCCCTCTAAGAGGAAACACTGTCTCTACACACGGTCTCTATCCCCCTCTAAGAGGAACACACGGTCTCTATCCCCCTCTAAGAGGAACACACGGTCTCTATCCCCCTCTATTAGGAACCTACGGTCTCTATCCCCCTCTAAGAGGGACACACAGTCTCTATCCCCCTCTAAGAGGAACACACAGTCTCTATCCCCCTCTAAGAGGAAACACGGTCTCTATCCCCCTCTAATAGAAACACACAGTCTCTATCCCCCTCTAAGATGAGCACACAGCCTCTATCCCCCTCTAAGAGGAACACACGGTCTCTATCCCCCTCTAAGAGGAAACACTGTCTCTACACACGGTCTCTATCCCCCTCTAAGAGGAACACACGGTCTCTATCCCCCTCTAAGAGGAACACACGGTCTCTATCCCCCTCTATTAGGAACCTACGGTCTCTATCCCCCTCTAAGAGGGACACACAGTCTCTATCCCCCTCTAAGAGGAACACACAGTCTCTATCCCCCTCTAAGAGGAAACACGGTCTCTATCCCCCTCTAATAGAAACACACAGTCTCTATCCCCCTCTAATAGAAACACACAGTCTCTATCCCCCTCTAATAGAAACACACAGTCTCTATCCCCCTCTAACAGAAACACACGGTCTCTATCCCCCTCTAAGAGGAACACACAGTCTCTATCCCCCTCTAAGAGGAACACACGGTCTCTATCCCCCTCTAAGAGGAAACACACAGTCTCTATCCCCCTCTAAGAGGAACACACAGTCTCTCTCCCCCTCTAAGAGGAACACACGGTCTCTATCCCCCTCTAAGAGGAACACGGTCTCTATCCCCCTCTAAGAGGAACACGGTCTCTATCCCCCTCTAAGAGGAACACGGTCTCTATCCCCCTCTAATAGAAACACACAGTCTCTATCCCCCTCTAAGAGGAACACACGGTCTCTATCCCCCTCTAAGAGGAACACACAGTCTCTATCCCCCTCTAAGAGGAGCACACAGTCTCTATCCCCCTCTAAGAGGAACACACAGTCTATATACCCCTCTAAGAGGAACACACAGTCTCTATCCCCCTCTAAGAGGAAACACACAGTCTCTATCCCCCTCTAAGAGGAACACACGTTCTCTATCCCCCTCTAAGAGGAACACACAGTGTCTATCCCCCTCTAAGAGAAACACACAGTCTCTATCCTCCTCTAAGAGGAACACACGGTCTCTATCCCCCTCTAAGAGGAACACACAGTCTCTATCCCTCTCTAAGAGGAACACACAGTCTCTATCCCCCTCTAAGAGGAAACACACAGTCTCTATCCCCCTCTAAGAGGAAACACGGTCTCTATCCCCCTCTAAGAGGAACCACACGGTCTCTATCCCCCTCTAAGAGAAACCCGCAGGTATCCCACAACTATCCTCGACCAGAGAGAGACAGAAGTGTCCTGTCCTCCAGCCCGCAGGAAGTTGACTAAAGTAGAGCCATTCATTGGATGACAGGCGAGCCAACCCAGAGTACTCAGTCACACAGCTGTCCGGCTCATATCTCCCTTCCTGCTCTCCTGCAAAACGCAACTCAACAAACACAAAAACACCAGCTCTTCTAATGATTACTAACGACAGTGGATGTGACGTTCTCTCTCTCTCTCTCTCTCTGGGAAATCGGCTCACATGTTATCTGATACGTAACGTAATATATCAGCAGAGGACACCGAGAGGAAACCCTGGATATTCATCAAGACTTTCCCACAGAAACATTTACAAAACAAACCCCTGGAGAAACAAAAACCTTCCACCATCACTACAGACCCTGGTTCGACTCCAGGCTGTATCGCTGCGGTCTACGGCACTGCATCTCAGTGCTAGAGGAGTCACTACAGACCCTGGTTCGATTCCAGGCTGTATCGCTGCGGTCTACAGGCACTGCATCTCAGTGCTAGAGGAGTCACTACAGACCCTGGTTCGATTCCAGACTGTATCGCTGCTGTCTACGGCACTGCATCTCAATGCTAGAGGCATCACTACATATCCTGGTTTGATTCCAGGCTGTATCACAACCGAGCCATGATTGGGAGTCCCACAGGGCGGCGTACAATTGGCCCAGCGTCGTCCGGGTTTGGCCGGTGTAGGCAGTCCATTGTAAATAAGAATTTGTTCTTAACTGACTAGTTAAATAAAGGGTTAAATAAAAAATAAACTTAAATAAAAAGGTCTATAAGTTCTCTGGGGGTTTTTGTTCCGACTTCTCTTCACATTACGTCTAAAATCATTCTGAACAACAGAAACATATTCTAGAATATTCCAAATATCTTCTGTTGGACCTGAGACACAAACTCCTCTGATTCAAACCATAAATTCAGAAAATAACTTTTAATAAAAACGAATGTTTGATTTACTCCACTGAGAAGAGTCCCGTTTTTAAAACAATTTAGTGGAGCATTAATGGTGAGTGTCCCAGTGATGTATCTCTGCTGGGGAACCAGAGCCAGGTGCTTCATTTACTGACTGACAAACCCTCTGTTTATTCTGGCTACGCTCTCCCTTCCCTCCTCCCTCTCCCTTCCATCTACGCTTCCCTCCCCCCTCTCCCTTCCCTCCTCCCTCTCCCTTCCATCTACGCTTCCCTCCTCCCTCTCCCTGTCCCTCCCCCCTCTACCCTTCCCTCCTCCCCTCCTGCCTCTAACCTTCCCTCCTCCCTCTCCCTGTCCCTCCCCCTCTACCCTTCCCTCCTCCCCTCCTGCCTCTAACCTTCCCTCCTCCCTCTACCCTTCCCTACTTCCCTCTACCCTTCCCTCCTCCCTCTAACCTTCCCTCTACCCTTCCCTCCTCCCTCTAAACTTCCCTCTACCCTTCCCTACTTCCCTCTACCCTTCCCTCCTCCCTCTAACCTTCCCTCTACCCTTCCCTCCTCCCTCTAACCTTCCCTGCTCCCTCTACCCTTCCCTCTCCCTTCCCTCCTCCCTCTGCCTTCCCTCTACCCTTCTTCCTCCCCGTCCCTCCCCCCTCTACCCTTCCCTCCAAGCTTCCCTCCTCCCTCTCCCTGTCCCTCCCCCCTCTACCCTTCCCTCCTCCCCTCCTGCCTCTAACCTTCCCTCCTCCCTCTACCCTTCCCTCCTTCTCTCTACCCTTCCCTCTACCCTTCCCTGCTCCCTCTACCCTTCCCTCCTCCCTCTACCCTTCCCTCCTTCCATCCACCCTTCCCTCTACCCTTCCCTCCTTCCCTCTACCCTTCCCTCCTTCCCTCTACCCTTCCCTCCTTCCCTCTACCCTTCCCTCCTTCCCTCCTCCCTCTACCCTTCCCTCTACCCTTCCCTTCCCTTCCCTCTACCCTTCCCTCTACCCTTCCCTCCTCCCTCTACCCTTCCCTCCTCCCTCTACCCTTCCTCTCCCTCTACCCTTCCCCCCTTCCCTCCTCCCTCTACCCTTCCCTCCTCCCCTCCTTCCTACTTCCCTCCTTCCCTCTACCCTTCCCCTCCCTCCTTCCCTCTACCCTTCCCTCCTTCCCTCTACCTTCCCTCCTCCCTCTACCCTTCCCTCCTTCCCTCTACCCTTCCCTCCTTCCCTCTACCCTTCCCTCCTTCCCTCTACCCTTCCCTCCTCCCCTCCTTCCCTTCCCTCCTCCCTCTACCCTTCCCTCCTTCCCTCTACCCTTCCCTCCTCCCTCTACCCTTCCCTCCTTCCCTCTACCTTCCCTCCTTCCCTCTACCCTTCCCTCCTTCCCTCTACCCTTCCCTCCTTCCCTCTACCCTTCCCTCCTCCCCTCCTCCCTTCCCTCCTCCCTCTACCCTTCCCTCCTTCCCTCTACCCTTCCCTACTTCCCTCTACCCTTCCCCACTTCCCTCTACCCTTCCCTCCTCCCACTACCCTTCCCTCTACCCTTCCCCTCCCTTCCCTCTCCCTCCTCCCCCTTCCCTCCTTCCCTCTTCCCTCCCTTCCCTCTACCCTTCCCCCTTCCCTCTACCCTTCCCCCTTACCCTTCCCTTCCCTCCTTCCCTCTACCCTTCCCCTCCTCCCCTTACCTCCTTCCCTCTACCCTTCCCTCCTTCCCTCTACCCTTCCCTCTACCCTTCCCCCCTTCCCTCCTTCCCTCTACCCTTCCGTCCTTCCCTCTACCCTTCCCCCTTCCCTATACCCTTCCCTAATTCCCTTTACCCTTCCCTCCTCCCGCTACCCTTCCCTCTACCCTTCCCTCCTTCCCTCTACCCTTCCCTACTTCCCTCTACCCTTCCCTACTTCCCTCTACCCTTCCCTCTACCCTTCCCCCCTTCCCTCTACCCTTCCCCCCTTCCCTACTTCCCTCTACCCTTCCCTACTTCCCTCTACCCTTCCCTCCTTCCCTCTACCCTTCCCTCCTTCCCTCTACCCTTCCCTACTTCCCTCTACCCTTCCCTACTTCCCTCTACCCTTCCCTACTTCCCTCTACCCTTCCCTCCTTCCCTCTACCCTTCCCTACTTCCCTCTACCCTTCCCTACTTCCCTCTACCCTTCCCTCCTTCCCTCTACCCTTCCCTCCTTCCCTCTACCCTTCCCTACTTCCCTCTACCCTTCCCTACTTCCCTCTACCCTTCCCTCCTTCCCTCTACCCTTCCCTCCTTCCCTCTACCCTTCCCTACTTCCCTCTACCCTTCCCTACTTCCCTCTACCCTTCCCTCCTTCCCTCTAACCTTCCCTACTTCCCTCTACCCTTCCCCACTTCCCTCTACCCTTCCCTACTTCCCTCTACCCTTCCCTCCTTCCCTCTACCCTTCCCTCCTTCCCTCTACCCTTCCCTACTTCCCTCTACCCTTCCCTCCTCCCACTACCCTTCCCTCTACCCTTCCCTCCTCCCACTACCCTTCCCCCCTTCCCTCTACCCTTCCCTCCTTCCCTCTACCCTTCCCTCCTTCCCCCTTCCCTATACCCTTCCCTAATTCCCTTTACCCTTCCCTCCTCCCTCTACCCTTCCCCCCTTCCCTCTACCCTTCCCCCCCTTCCCTCTACCCTTCCCTCTACCCTTCCCCCCTTCCCTCTACCCTTCCCTCCTCCCTCTACCCTTCCCTACTTCCCTCTACCCTTCCCTACTTCCCTCTACCCTTCCCTACTTCCCTCTACCCTTCCCTCTACCCTTCCCCCCTTCCCTCTACCCTTCCCCCCTTCCCTACTTCCCTCTACCCTTCCCTACTTCCCTCTACCCTTCCCTCCTTCCCTCTACCCTTCCCTCCTTCCCTCTACCCTTCCCTACTTCCCTCTACCCTTCCCTACTTCCCTCTACCCTTCCCTACTTCCCTCTACCCTTCCCTCCTTCCCTCTACCCTTCCCTCCTTCCCTCTACCCTTCCCTACTTCCCTCTACCCTTCCCTCCTCCCTCTACCCTTCCCTCTACCTTCCCCTCTCTACCCTTCCCTACTTCCCTCTACCCTTCCCTCCTTCCCTCTACCCTTCCCTCTTCCCTCTACCCTTCCCTCCTTCCCTCTACCCTTCCCTCCTTCCCTCTACCCTTCCCTCTACCCTTCCCTCTACCCTTCCCTCCTTCCCTCTACCCTTCCCTCCTTCCCTCTACCCTTCCCTCCTCCCTCACCCTTCCCTCTACCCTTCCCTCCTTCCCTCTACCCTTCCCTCCTTCCCTCTACCCTTCCCTCCTTCCCTCTACCCTTACCTCCTTCCCTCTACCCTTCCCTCCTTCCCTCTACCCTTCCCTACTTCCCTCTACCCTTCCCTACTTCCCTCTACCCTTCCCTCCTTCCCTCTAACCTTCCCTCCTTCCCTCTACCCTTCCCTCCTTCCCTCTACCCTTCCCTCCTTCCCTCTACCCTTCCCTACTTCCCTCTACCCTTCCCTCCTTCCCTCTACCCTTCCCTCCTTCCCTCTACCCTTCCCTCCTTCCCTCTACCCTTCCCTCCTTCCCTCTACCCTTCCCTCCTTCCCTCTACCCTTCCCTACTTCCCTCTACCCTTCCCTCCTTCCCTCTACCCTTCCCTCCTTCCCTCTACCCTTCCCTCCTTCCCTCTACCCTTCCCTCCTTCCCTCTAACCTTCCCTACTTCCCTCTACCCTTCCCTACTTCCCTCTACCCTTCCCTCCTTCCCTCTACCCTTCCCTCTACCCTTCCCTCCTTCCCTCTACCCTTCCCTCCTTCCCTCTAACCTTCCCTACTTCCCTCTACCCTTCCCTACTTCCCTCTACCCTTCCCTCCTTCCCTCTACCCTTCCCTCTACCCTTCCCTCCTTCCCTCTACCCTTCCCTCCTTCCCTCTAACCTTCCCTACTTCCCTCTACCCTTCCCTACTTCCCTCTACCCTTCCCTCCTTCCCTCTACCCTTCCCTCTACCCTTCCCTACTTCCCTCTACCCTTCCCTCCTTCCCTCTACCCTTCCCTCCTTCCCTCTACCCTTCCCTCTAACCTTCCCTCCTTCCCTCTACCCTTCCCTCCTTCCCTCTACCCTTCCCTCCTTCCCTCTACCCTTCCCTCCTTCCCTCTACCCTTCCCTCCTTCCCTCTACCCTTCCCTCTACCCTTCCCTCCTTCCCTCTACCCTTCCCTCCTTCCCTCTACCCTTCCCTCTACCCTTCCCTCTACCCTTCCCTCTACCCTTCCCTCCTTCCCTCTACCCTTCCCTCTACCCTTCCCTCTACCCTTCCCTCCTTCCCTCTACCCTTCCCTCCTTCCCTCTACCCTTCCCTCTACCCTTCCCTCCTTCCCTCTACCCTTCCCTCTACCCTTCCCTCCTTCCCTCTACCCTTCCCTCCTTCCCTCTACCCTTCCCTCTAACCTTCCCTCTACCCTTCCCTACTTCCCTCTACCCTTCCCTACTTCCCTCTACCCTTCCCTACTTCCCTCTACCCTTCCCTCCTTCCCTCTACCCTTCCCTCCTTCCCTCTACCCTTCCCTCCTTCCCTCTACCCTTCCCTCTACCCTTCCCTCCTTCCCTCTACCCTTCCCTCCTTTCCTCTACCCTTCCCTCCTTCCCTCTACCCTTCCCTCTAACCTTCCCTCTACCCTTCCCTACTTCCCTCTACCCTTCCCTACTTCCCTCTACCCTTCCCTCTACCCTTCCCTCTACCCTTCCCTCCTTCCATCTACCCTTCCCTCCTTCCCTCTACCCTTCCCTCTACCCTTCCCTCCTTCCCTCTACCCTTCCCTCCTTCCCTCTACCCTTCCCTCCTTCCCTCTACCCTTCCCTCCTTCCCTCTAACCTTCCCTACTTCCCTCTACCCTTCCCTCCTTCCCTCTACCCTTCCCTCCTTCCCTCTAACCTTCCCTCCTTCCCTCTACCCTTCCCTACTTCCCTCTACCCTTCCCTCTACCCTTCCCTCCTTCCCTCTACCCTTCCCTCCTTCCCTCTACCCTTCCCTCCTTCCCTCTACCCTTCCCTACTTCCCTCTACCCTTCCCTACTTCCCTCTACCCTTCCCTCCTTCCCTCTACCCTTCCCTCTGCCCTTCCCTACTTCCCTCTACCCTTCCCTCCTTCCCTCTACCCTTCCCTCTGCCCTTCCCTACTTCCCTCTACCCTTCCCTCCTTCCCTCTACCCTTCCCTCCTTCCCTCTACCCTTCCCTCTACCCTTCCCTCTACCCTTCCCTCCTTCCCTCTACCCTTCCCTCCTTCCCTCTACCCTTCCCTCCTTCCCTCTACCCTTCCCTCCTTCCCTCTA
>NC_074670.1:105000-143353 GCF_029448725.1 Salvelinus fontinalis
ATACTGCAAATCACAGCTCCTATACTACTGGGTAAATATACTGCAAATCACAGCTCCTATACTACTGGGTAAATATACTGGGTAAATATACTGCAAATCACAGCTCCTATACTACTGGGTAAATATACTGCAAATCACAGCTCCTATACTACTGGGTAAACATACTGGGTAAATATACTGCATATCACAGCTCCTATACTACTGGGTAAATATACTGGGTAAATATACTGCAAATCACAGCTCCTATACTACTGGGTCAATATACTGGGTAAATATACTGCAAATCACAGCTCCTATACTACTGGGTAAATATACTGGGTAAATATACTACAAATCACAGCTCCTATACTACTGGGTCAATATACTGGGTAAATATACTACAAATCACAGCTCCTATACTACTGGGTAAATATACTGGGTAAATATACTGCAAATCAGAGCTCCTATACTACTGGGTAAATATACTGGGTAAATATACTGCAAATCACAGCTCCTATACTACTGGGTAAATATACTGCAAATCACAGCTCCTATACTACTGGGTAAATATACTGCAAATCACAGCTCCTATACTACTGGGTAAATATACTGCAAATCACAGCTCCTATACTACTGGGTAAATATACTGCAAATCACAGCTCCTATAGTACTGGGTAAATATACTGCAAATCACAGCTCCTATACTACTGGGTAAATATACTGCATATCACAGCTCCTATACTACTGGGTAAATATACTGGGTAAATATACTGCAAATCACAGCTCCTATACTACTGGGTAAATATACTGCAAATCACAGCTCCTATACTACTGGGTAAATATACTGGGTAAATATACTGCAAATCACAGCTCCTATACTACTGGGTCAAAATACTGGGTAAATATACTGGGTAAATATACTGCAAATCACAGCTCCTATACTACTGGGTCAATATACTGGGTAAATATACTGGGTAAATATACTGCAAATCACAGCTCCTATACTACTGGGTAAACATACTGCAAATCACAGCTCCTATACTACTGGGTAAATATACTGCAAATCACAGCTCCTATACTACTGGGTAAATATACTGCAAATCACAGCTCCTATACTACTGGGTAAATATACTGCAAATCACAGCTCCTATACTACTGGGTAAATATACTGGGCAAATTACAGCTCCTATAGTACTGGGTAAATATACTGGGTAAATATACTGCAAATCACAGCTCCTATACTACTGGGTAAACATACTGGGTAAATATACTGCATATCACAGCTCCTATACTACTGGGTAAATATACTGGGTAAATATATTGCAAATCACAGCTCTTATACTACTCGGTCAATATACTGTGTAAATATACTGCAAATCACAGCTCCTATACTACTGGGTAAATATACTGGGTAAATATACTACAAATCACAGCTCCTATACTACTGGGTCAATATACTGGGTAAATATACTACAAATCACAGCTCCTATACTACTGGGTAAATATACTGGGTAAATATACTGCAAATCAGAGCTCCTATACTACTGGGTAAATATACTGGGTAAATATACTGCAAATCACAGCTCCTATACTACTGGGTAAATATACTGCAAATCACAGCTCCTATACTACTGGGTCAATATACTGGGTAAATATACTACAAATCACAGCTCCTATACTACTGGGTAAATATACTGGGTAAATATACTGCAAATCAGAGCTCCTATACTACTGGGTCAATATACTGGGTAAATATACTGCAAATCACAGCTCCTATACTACTGGGTAAATATACTGGGTAAATATACTGCAAATCACAGCTCCTATAGTACTGGGTAAATATACTGGGTAAATATACTGCAAATCACAGCTCCTATACTACTGGGTAAATATACTGCAAATCACAGCTCCTATACTACTGGGTAAATATACTGGGTAAATATACTGCAAATCACAGCTCCTATAGTACTGGGTAAATATACTGCAAAACACAGCTCCTATACTACTGGGTAAATATACTGCAAATCACAGCTCCTATAGTACTGGGTAAATATACTGCAAATCACAGCTCCTATACTACTGGGTAAATATACTGCAAATCACAGCTCCTATACTACTGGGTAAATATACTGGGCAAATCACAGCTCCTATACTACTGGGTAAATATACTGCAAACCACAGCTCCTATACTACTGGGTAAATATACTGGGCAAATCACAGCTCCTATACTACTGGGTAAATATACTGCAAATCACAGCTCCTATACTACTGGGTAAATATACTGCAAATCACAGCTCCTATACTACTGGGTAAATATACTGGGCAAATCACAGCTCCTATACTACTGGGTAAATATACTGCAAACCACAGCTCCTATACTACTGGGTAAATATACTGGGCAAATCACAGCTCCTATACTACTGGGTAAATATACTGCAAATCACAGCTCCTATACTACTGGGTAAATATACTGCAAATCACAGCTCCTATACTACTGGGTAAATATACTGCAAATCACAGCTCCTATACTACTGGGTAAATATACTGGGTAAATATACTGCAAATCACAGCTCCTATACTACTGGGTAAATATACTGGGTAAATATACTGCAAATCACAGCTCCTATACTACTGGGTAAATATACTGGGTAAATATACTGCAAATCACAGCTCCTATACTACTGGGTAAATATACTGCAAATCACAGCTCCTATACTACTGGGTAAATATACTACAAATCACAGCTCCTATACTACTGGGTAAATATACTGGGTAAATATACTGCAAATCACAGCTCCTATACTACTGGGTAAATATACTGCAAATCACAGCTCCTATACTACTGGGTAAATATACTGCAAATCACAGCTCCTATACTACTGGGTAAATATACTGCAGATCACAGCTCCTATACTACTGGGTAAATATACTGGGTAAATCACAGCTCCTATACTACTGGGTAAATATACTGTAAATCACAGCTCCTATAGTACTGGGTAAATATACTGGGTAAATATACTGCAAATCACAGCTCCTATACTACTGGGTAAATATACTGGGTAAATATACTGCAAATCACAGCTCCTATACTACTGGGTAAATATACTGCAAATCACAGCTCCTATACTACTGGGTAAATATACTGGGCAAATCACAGCTCCTATACTACTGGGTAAATATACTGCAAATCACAGCTCCTATAGTACTGGGTAAATATACTGCATATCACAGCTCCTATACTACTGGGTAAATATACTGGGCAAATCACAGCTCCTATACTACTGGGTAAATATACTGCAAATCACAGCTCCTATACTACTGGGTAAATATACTGCATATCACAGCTCCTATACTACTGGGTAAATATACTGCAAATCACAGCTCCTATAGTACTGGGTAAATATACTGCATATCACAGCTCCTATAGTACTGGGTAAATATACTGCAAATCCCAGCTCCTATAGTACTGGGTAAATATACTGGGTAAATATACTGCAAATCACAGCTCCTATACTACTGGGTAAATATACTGCAAATCACAGCTCCTATACTACTGGGTAAATATACTGGGCAAATTACAGCTCCTATAGTACTGGGTAAATATACTGGGTAAATATACTGCAAATCACAGCTCCTATAGTACTGGGTAAATATACTGCATATCACAGCTCCTATACTACTGGGTAAATATACTGCAAATCACAGCTCCTATAGTACTGGGTAAATATACTGCATATCACAGCTCCTATAGTACTGGGTAAATATACTGCAAATCACAGCTCCTATAGTACTGGGTAAATATACTGGGTAAATATACTGCAAATCACAGCTCCTATACTACTGGGTAAATATACTGGGTAAATATACTGCAAATCACAGCTCCTATAGTACTGGGTAAATATACTGGGTAAATATACTGCAAATCACAGCTCCTATACTACTGGGTAAATATACTGGGTAAATATACTGGGCAAATCACAGCTCCTATACTACTGGGTAAATATACTGCAAATCACAGCTCCTATACTACTGGGTAAATATACTGGGTAAATATACTGCAAATCAGAGCTCCTATACTACTGGGTCAATATACTGGGTAAATATACTGCAAATCACAGCTCCTATACTACTGGGTAAATATACTGGGTAAATATACTGCAAATCACAGCTCCTATAGTACTGGGTAAATATACTGGGTAAATATACTGCAAATCACAGCTCCTATACTACTGGGTAAATATACTGCAAATCACAGCTCCTATACTACTGGGTAAATATACTGGGTAAATATACTGCAAATCACAGCTCCTATAGTACTGGGTAAATATACTGCAAAACACAGCTCCTATACTACTGGGTAAATATACTGCAAATCACAGCTCCTATAGTACTGGGTAAATATACTGCAAATCACAGCTCCTATACTACTGGGTAAATATACTGCAAATCACAGCTCCTATACTACTGGGTAAATATACTGGGCAAATCACAGCTCCTATACTACTGGGTAAATATACTGCAAACCACAGCTCCTATACTACTGGGTAAATATACTGGGCAAATCACAGCTCCTATACTACTGGGTAAATATACTGCAAATCACAGCTCCTATACTACTGGGTAAATATACTGCAAATCACAGCTCCTATACTACTGGGTAAATATACTGGGCAAATCACAGCTCCTATACTACTGGGTAAATATACTGCAAACCACAGCTCCTATACTACTGGGTAAATATACTGGGCAAATCACAGCTCCTATACTACTGGGTAAATATACTGCAAATCACAGCTCCTATACTACTGGGTAAATATACTGCAAATCACAGCTCCTATACTACTGGGTAAATATACTGCAAATCACAGCTCCTATACTACTGGGTAAATATACTGGGTAAATATACTGCAAATCACAGCTCCTATACTACTGGGTAAATATACTGGGTAAATATACTGCAAATCACAGCTCCTATACTACTGGGTAAATATACTGCAAATCACAGCTCCTATACTACTGGGTAAATATACTGGGCAAATCACAGCTCCTATACTACTGGGTAAATATACTGCAAATCACAGCTCCTATACTACTGGGTAAATATACTGCAAATCACAGCTCCTATACTACTGGGTAAATATACTGCAAATCACAGCTCCTATACTACTGGGTAAATATACTGGGTAAATATACTGCAAATCACAGCTCCTATACTACTGGGTAAATATACTGCAAATCACAGCTCCTATACTACTGGGTAAATATACTGCAAATCACAGCTCCTATACTACTGGGTAAATATACTGGGTAAATATACTGCAAATCACAGCTCCTATACTACTGGGTAAATATACTGCAAATCACAGCTCCTATACTACTGGGTAAATATACTGCAAATCACAGCTCCTATACTACTGGGTAAATATACTGCAGATCACAGCTCCTATACTACTGGGTAAATATACTGGGTAAATCACAGCTCCTATACTACTGGGTAAATATACTGTAAATCACAGCTCCTATAGTACTGGGTAAATATACTGGGTAAATATACTGCAAATCACAGCTCCTATACTACTGGGTAAATATACTGGGTAAATATACTGCAAATCACAGCTCCTATACTACTGGGTAAATATACTGCAAATCACAGCTCCTATACTACTGGGTAAATATACTGGGCAAATCACAGCTCCTATACTACTGGGTAAATATACTGCAAATCACAGCTCCTATAGTACTGGGTAAATATACTGCATATCACAGCTCCTATACTACTGGGTAAATATACTGGGCAAATCACAGCTCCTATACTACTGGGTAAATATACTGCAAATCACAGCTCCTATACTACTGGGTAAATATACTGCATATCACAGCTCCTATACTACTGGGTAAATATACTGCAAATCACAGCTCCTATAGTACTGGGTAAATATACTGCATATCACAGCTCCTATAGTACTGGGTAAATATACTGCAAATCCCAGCTCCTATAGTACTGGGTAAATATACTGGGTAAATATACTGCAAATCACAGCTCCTATACTACTGGGTAAATATACTGCAAATCACAGCTCCTATACTACTGGGTAAATATACTGGGCAAATTACAGCTCCTATAGTACTGGGTAAATATACTGGGTAAATATACTGCAAATCACAGCTCCTATAGTACTGGGTAAATATACTGCATATCACAGCTCCTATACTACTGGGTAAATATACTGCAAATCACAGCTCCTATAGTACTGGGTAAATATACTGCATATCACAGCTCCTATAGTACTGGGTAAATATACTGCAAATCACAGCTCCTATAGTACTGGGTAAATATACTGGGTAAATATACTGCAAATCACAGCTCCTATACTACTGGGTAAATATACTGGGTAAATATACTGCAAATCACAGCTCCTATAGTACTGGGTAAATATACTGGGTAAATATACTGCAAATCACAGCTCCTATACTACTGGGTAAATATACTGGGTAAATATACTGGGCAAATCACAGCTCCTATACTACTGGGTAAATATACTGCAAATCACAGCTCCTATACTACTGGGTAAATATACTGCAAATCACAGCTCCTATACTACTGGGTAAATATACTGCAAATCACAGCTCCTATACTACTGGGTAAATATACTGCAAATCACAGCTCCTATAGTACTGGGTAAATATACTGGGCAAATCACAGCTCCTATACTACTGGGTAAATATACTGCAAATCACAGCTCCTATAGTACTGGGTAAATATACTGCATATCACAGCTCCTATACTACTGGGTAAATATACTGCAAATCACAGCTCCTATACTACTGGGTAAATATACTGCAAATCACAGCTCCTATACTACTGGGTAAATATACTGGGTAAATATACTGCAAATCACAGCTCCTATACTACTGGGTAAATATACTGCAAATCACAGCTCCTATACTACTGGGTAAATATACTGCAAATCACAGCTCCTATACTACTGGGTAAATATACTGGGTAAATATACTGCAAATCACAGCTCCTATACTACTGGGTAAATATACTGCATATCACAGCTCCTATACTACTGGGTAAATATACTGCAAATCACAGCTCCTATACTACTGGGTAAATATACTGCAAATCACAGCTCCTATACTACTGGGTAAATATACTGCAAATCACAGCTCCTATACTACTGGGTAAATATACTGGGCAAATCACAGCTCCTATACTACTGGGTAAATATACTGCAAATCACAGCTCCTATACTACTGGGTAAATATACTGCAAATCACAGCTCCTATACTACTGGGTAAATATACTGCAAATCACAGCTCCTATACTACTGGGTAAATATACTGGCAAATCACAGCTCCTATACTACTGGGTAAATATACTGCAAATCACAGCTCCTATACTACTGGGTAAATATACTGGGCAAATCACAGCTCCTATACTACTGGGTAAATATACTGGGCAAATCACAGCTCCTATACTACTGGGTAAATATACTGCAAATCACAGCTCCTATACTACTGGGTAAATATACTGGGTAAATATACTGCAAATCACAGCTCCTATACTACTGGGTAAATATACTGCAAATCACAGCTCCTATACTACTGGGTAAATATACTGGCAAATCACAGCTCCTATACTACTGGGTAAATATACTGGGCAAATCACAGCTCCTATACTACTGGGTAAATATACTGCAAATCACAGCTCCTATACTACTGGGTAAATATACTGGGTAAATATACTGCAAATCACAGCTCCTATACTACTGGGTAAATATACTGGGCAAATCACAGCTCCTATACTACTGGGTAAATATACTGCAAATCACAGCTCCTATACTACTGGGTAAATATACTGCAAATCACAGCTCCTATACTACTGGGTAAATATACTGGGTAAATATACTGCAAATCACAGCTCCTATACTACTGGGTAAATATACTGCAAATCACAGCTCCTATACTACTGGGTAAATATACTGGGCAAATCACAGCTCCTATACTACTGGGTAAATATACTGGGCAAATCACAGCTCCTATACTACTGGGTAAATATACTGCAAATCACAGCTCCTATACTACTGGGTAAATATACTGGGTAAATATACTGCAAATCACAGCTCCTATACTACTGGGTAAATATACTGGGCAAATCACAGCTCCTATACTACTGGGTAAATATACTGCAAATCACAGCTCCTATACTACTGGGTAAATATACTGGGCAAATCACAGCTCCTATACTACTGGGTAAATATACTGGGCAAATCACAGCTCCTATACTACTGGGTAAATATACTGGGTAAATATACTGCAAATCACAGCTCCTATACTACTGGGTAAATATACTGGGTAAATATACTGCAAATCACAGCTCCTATAGTACTGGGTAAATATACTGCAAATCACAGCTCCTATACTACTGGGTAAATATACTGCAAATCACAGCTCCTATAGTACTGGGTAAATATACTGCAAATCACAGCTCCTATACTACTGGGTAAATATACTGGGCAAATCACAGCTCCTATACTACTGGGTAAATATACTGCAAATCACAGCTCCTATAGTACTGGGTAAATATACTGCAAATCACAGCTCCTATACTACTGGGTAAATATACTGCAAATCACAGCTCCTATAGTACTGGGTAAATATACTGCATATCACAGCTCCTATACTACTGGGTAAATATACTGCAAATCACAGCTCCTATAGTACTGGGTAAATATACTGGGTAAATATACTGCAAATCACAGCTCCTATACTACTGGGTAAATATACTGGGCAAATCACAGCTCCTATAGTACTGGGTAAATATACTGGGTAAATATACTGCAAATCACAGCTCCTATACTACTGGGTAAATATACTGCAAATCACAGCTCCTATACTACTGGGTAAATATACTGCAAATCACAGCTCCTATAGTACTGGGTAAATATACTGCATATCACAGCTCCTATAGTACTGGGTAAATATACTGCAAATCACAGCTCCTATAGTACTGGGTAAATATACTGGGTAAATATACTGCAAATCACAGCTCCTATACTACTGGGTAAATATACTGCAAATCACAGCTCCTATAGTACTGGGTAAATATACTGGGTAAATATACTGCAAATCACAGCTCCTATACTACTGGGTAAATATACTGGGCAAATCACAGCTCCTATACTACTGGGTAAATATACTGGGTAAATATACTACAAATCACAGCTCCTATACTACTGGGTAAATATACTGCAAATCACAGCTCCTATACTACTGGGTAAATATACTGCAAATCACAGCTCCTATACTACTGGGTAAATATACTGCAAATCACAGCTCCTATACTACTGGGTAAATATACTGGGTAAATATACTACAAATCACAGCTCCTATAGTACTGGGTAAATATACTGCAAATCACAGCTCCTATACTACTGGGTAAATATACTGCAAATCACAGCTCCTATACTACTGGGTAAATATACTGCAAATCACAGCTCCTATACTACTGGGTAAATATACTGGGTAAATATACTACAAATCACAGCTCCTATAGTACTGGGTAAATATACTGCAAATCACAGCTCCTATACTACTGGGTAAATATACTGCAAATCACAGCTCCTATACTACTGGGTAAATATACTGCAAATCACAGCTCCTATACTACTGGGTAAATATACTGCAAATCACAGCTCCTATAGTACTGGGTAAATATACTGGGCAAATCACAGCTCCTATACTACTGGGTAAATATACTGCAAATCACAGCTCCTATACTACTGGGTAAATATACTGCAAATCACAGCTCCTATACTACTGGGTAAATATACTGCAAATCACAGCTCCTATACTACTGGGTAAATATACTGCAAATCACAGCTCCTATACTACTGGGTAAATATACTGCAAATCACAGCTCCTATACTACTGGGTAAATATACTGGGCAAATCACAGCTCCTATACTACTGGGTAAATATACTGGGTAAATATACTGCAAATCACAGCTCCTATACTACTGGGTAAATATACTGCAAATCACAGCTCCTATACTACTGGGTAAATATACTGCAAATCACAGCTCCTATACTACTGGGTAAATATACTGGGTAAATATACTGCAAATCACAGCTCCTATACTACTGGGTAAATATACTGCAAATCACAGCTCCTATACTACTGGGTAAATATACTGCAAATCACAGCTCCTATACTACTGGGTAAATATACTGCAAATCACAGCTCCTATACTACTGGGTAAATATACTGCAAATCACAGCTCCTATACTACTGGGTAAATATACTGCAAATCACAGCTCCTATACTACTGGGTAAATATACTGGGCAAATCACAGCTCCTATACTACTGGGTAAATATACTGGGTAAATATACTGCAAATCACAGCTCCTATACTACTGGGTAAATATACTGCAAATCACAGCTCCTATACTACTGGGTAAATATACTGCAAATCACAGCTCCTATACTACTGGGTAAATATACTGGGCAAATCACAGCTCCTATAGTACTGGGTAAATATACTGGGTAAATATACTGCAAATCACAGCTCCTATAGTACTGGGTAAATATACTGCATATCACAGCTCCTATACTACTGGGTAAATATACTGCAAATCACAGCTCCTATAGTACTGGGTAAATATACTGGGTAAATATACTGCAAATCACAGCTCCTATACTACTGGGTAAATATACTGGGTAAATATACTGCAAATCACAGCTCCTATACTACTGGGTAAATATACTGCAAATCACAGCTCCTATACTACTGGGTAAATATACTGGGTAAATATACTGCAAATCACAGCTCCTATACTACTGGGTAAATATACTGCAAATCACAGCTCCTATACTACTGGGTAAATATACTGCAAATCACAGCTCCTATACTACTGGGTAAATATACTGGGTAAATATACTACAAATCACAGCTCCTATAGTACTGGGTAAATATACTGCAAATCACAGCTCCTATACTACTGGGTAAATATACTGGGCAAATCACAGCTCCTATACTACTGGGTAAATATACTGCAAATCACAGCTCCTATACTACTGGGTAAATATACTGCAAATCACAGCTCCTATACTACTGGGTAAATATACTGGGCAAATCACAGCTCCTATACTACTGGGTAAATATACTGCAAATCACAGCTCCTATAGTACTGGGTAAATATACTGCAAATCACAGCTCCTATACTACTGGGTAAATATACTGCAAATCACAGCTCCTATACTACTGGGTAAATATACTGCAAATCACAGCTCCTATACTACTGGGTAAATATACTGGGCAAATCACAGCTCCTATACTACTGGGTAAATATACTGGGTAAATATACTGCAAATCACAGCTCCTATACTACTGGGTAAATATACTGCAAATCACAGCTCCTATACTACTGGGTAAATATACTGCAAATCACAGCTCCTATACTACTGGGTAAATATACTGGGCAAATCACAGCTCCTATACTACTGGGTAAATATACTGCAAATCACAGCTCCTATACTACTGGGTAAATATACTGGGCAAATCACAGCTCCTATACTACTGGGTAAATATACTGGGCAAATCACAGCTCCTATACTACTGGGTAAATATACTGCAAATCACAGCTCCTATACTACTGGGTAAATATACTGGGTAAATATACTGCAAATCACAGCTCCTATACTACTGGGTAAATATACTGGGCAAATCACAGCTCCTATACTACTGGGTAAATATACTGCAAATCACAGCTCCTATACTACTGGGTAAATATACTGGGCAAATCACAGCTCCTATACTACTGGGTAAATATACTGGGCAAATCACAGCTCCTATACTACTGGGTAAATATACTGCAAATCACAGCTCCTATACTACTGGGTAAATATACTGGGTAAATATACTGCAAATCACAGCTCCTATACTACTGGGTAAATATACTGCAAATCAGAGCTCCTATACTACTGGGTAAATATACTGCAAATCACAGCTCCTATACTACTGGGTAAATATACTGCAAATCACAGCTCCTATAGTACTGGGTAAATATACTGCAAATCACAGCTCCTATACTACTGGGTAAATATACTGGGTAAATATACTGCAAATCACAGCTCCTATACTACTGGGTAAATATACTGGGTAAATATACTGGGCAAATCACAGCTCCTATACTACTGGGTAAATATACTGGGCAAATCACAGCTCCTATACTACTGGGTAAATATACTGCAAATCACAGCTCCTATACTACTGGGTAAATATACTGGGTAAATATACTGCATATCACAGCTCCTATAGTACTGGGTAAATATACTGGGCAAATCACAGCTCCTATACTACTGGGTAAATATACTGGGCAAATCACAGCTCCTATACTACTGGGTAAATATACTGCAAATCACAGCTCCTATACTACTGGGTAAATATACTGGGTAAATATACTGCAAATCACAGCTCCTATACTACTGGGTAAATATACTGCAAATCACAGCTCCTATACGTACTGGGTAAATATACTGCAAATCACAGCTCCTATACTACTGGGTAAATATACTGCAAATCACAGCTCCTATACTACTGGGTAAATATACTGGGTAAATATACTGCAAATCACAGCTCCTATACTACTGGGTAAATATACTGCAAATCACAGCTCCTATAGTACTGGGTAAATATACTGCAAATCACAGCTCCTATACTACTGGGTAAATATACTGCAAATCACAGCTCCTATACTACTGGGTAAATATACTGCAAATCACAGCTCCTATAGTACTGGGTAAATATACTGTAAATCACAGCTCCTATACTACTGGGTAAATATACTGCAAATCACAGCTCCTATACTACTGGGTAAATATACTGCAAATCACAGCTCCTATACTACTGGGTAAATATACTGCAAATCACAGCTCCTATACTACTGGGTAAATATACTGGGCAAATCACAGCTCCTATACTACTGGGTAAATATACTGCAAATCACAGCTCCTATACTACTGGGTAAATATACTGCAAATCACAGCTCCTATACTACTGGGTAAATATACTGCAAATCACAGCTCCTATACTACTGGGTAAATATACTGCAAATCACAGCTCCTATACTACTGGGTAAATATACTGCAAATCACAGCTCCTATACTACTGGGTAAATATACTGGGCAAATCACAGCTCCTATACTACTGGGTAAATATACTGCAAATCACAGCTCCTATACTACTGGGTAAATATACTGCAAATCACAGCTCCTATACTACTGGGTAAATATACTGCAAATCACAGCTCCTATACTACTGGGTAAATATACTGCAAATCACAGCTCCTATACTACTGGGTAAATATACTGGGTAAATATACTGGGTAAATATACTGCAAATCACAGCTCCTATACTACTGGGTAAATATACTGCAAATCACAGCTCCTATAGTACTGGGTAAATATACTGGGTAAATATACTGGGTAAATATACTGCAAATCACAGCTCCTATACTACTGGGTAAATATACTGCAAATCACAGCTCCTATACTACTGGGTAAATATACTGGGCAAATCACAGCTCCTATACTACTGGGTAAATATACTGCAAATCACAGCTCCTATACTACTGGGTAAACATACTGGGTAAATATACTGCAAATCACAGCTCCTATACTACTGGGTAAATATACTGCAAATCACAGCTCCTATACTACTGGGTAAATATACTGGGTAAATATACTGCAAATCACAGCTCCTATACTACTGGGTAAATATACTGGGTAAATATACTGCAAATCACAGCTCCTATACTACTGGGTAAATATACTGGGTAAATATACTGCAAATCACAGCTCCTATACTACTGGGTAAATATACTGCAAATCACAGCTCCTATACTACTGGGTAAATATACTGGGTAAATATACTGCAAATCACAGCTCCTATACTACTGGGTAAATATACTGCAAATCACAGCTCCTATAGTACTGGGTAAATATACTGGGTAAATATACTGCAAATCACAGCTCCTATTCTACTGGGTAAATATACGGGGTAAATATACTGCAAATCACAGCTCCTATACTACTGGGTAAATATACTGGGTAAATATACTGCAAATCACAGCTCCTATACTACTGGGTAAATATACTGGGTAAATATACTGCAAATCACAGCTCCTATACTACTGGGTAAATATACTGCAAATCACAGCTCCTATACTACTGGGTAAATATACTGCAAATCACAGCTCCTATACTACTGGGTAAATATACTGCAAATCACAGCTCCTATACTACTGGGTAAATATACTGCAAATCACAGCTCCTATACTACTGGGTAAATATACTGGGTAAATATACTGCAAATCACAGCTCCTATACTACTGGGTAAATATACTGGGCAAATCACAGCTCCTATACTACTGGGTAAATATACTGCAAATCACAGCTCCTATACTACTGGGTAAATATACTGGGCAAATATACTGCAAATCACAGCTCCTATACTACTGGGTAAATATACTGCAAATCACAGCTCTTATAGTACTGGGTAAATATACTGTAAATCACAGCTCCTATACTACTGGGTAAATATACTGGGTAAATATACTGCAAAACACAGCTCCTATACTACTGGGTAAATATACTGCAAATCACAGCTCCTATACTACTGGGTAAATATACTGCAAATCACAGCTCCTATACTACTGGGTAAATATACTGGGCAAATCACAGCTCCTATAGTACTGGGTAAATATACTGCAAATCACAGCTCCTATACTACTGGGTAAATATACTGGGTAAATATACTGCAAATCACAGCTCCTATAGTACTGGGTAAATATACTGCAAATCACAGCTCCTATAGTACTGGGTAAATATACTGGGTAAATATACTGCAAATCACAGCTCCTATACTACTGGGTAAATATACTGGGTAAATATACTGCAAATCACAGCTCCTATAGTACTGGGTAAATATACTGTAAATCACAGCTCCTATACTACTGGGTAAATATACTGTAAATCACAGCTCCTATACTACTGGGTAAATATACTGGGCAAATCACAGCTCCTATAGTACTGGGTAAATATACTGCAAATCACAGCTCCTATAGTACTGGGTAAATATACTGCAAATCACAGCTCCTATAGTACTGGGTAAATATACTGCAAATCACAGCTCCTATACTACTGGGTAAATATACTGGGTAAATATACTGCAAATCACAGCTCCTATACTACTGGGTAAATATACTGGGTAAATATACTGCAAATCACAGCTCCTATAGTACTGGGTAAATATACTGCAAATCACAGCTCCTATAGTACTGGGTAAATTACTGGGTAAATATACTGCAAATCACAGCTCCTATAGTACTGGGTAAATATACTGCAAATCACAGCTCCTATACTACTGGGTAAATATACTGCAAATCACAGCTCCTATAGTACTGGGTAAATATACTGGGTAAATATACTGCAAATCACAGCTCCTATACTACTGGGTAAATATACTGCAAATCACAGCTCCTATACTACTGGGTAAATATACTGGGTAAATATACTGCAAATCACAGCTCCTATACTACTGGGTAAATATACTGGGCAAATCACAGCTCCTATACTACTGGGTAAATATACTGCAAATCACAGCTCCTATACTACTGGGTAAATATACTGGGCAAATCACAGCTCCTATACTACTGGGTAAATATACTGGGTAAATATACTGCAAATCACAGCTCCTATACTACTGGGTAAATATACTGCAAATCACAGCTCCTATACTACTGGGTAAATATACTGCAAATCACAGCTCCTATACTACTGGGTAAATATACTGCAAATCACAGCTCCTATACTACTGGGTAAATATACTGCAAATCACAGCTCCTATACTACTGGGTAAATATACTGGGTAAATATACTGCAAATCACAGCTCCTATAGTACTGGGTAAATATACTGCAAATCACAGCTCCTATACTACTGGGTAAATATACTGGGTAAATATACTGCAAATCACAGCTCCTATACTACTGGGTAAATATACTGCAAATCACAGCTCCTATACTACTGGGTAAATATACTGGGTAAATATACTGGGTAAATACACTGCAAATCACAGCTCCTATACTACTGGGTAAATATACTGCAAATCACAGCTCCTATAGTACTGGGTCAATATACTGGGTAAATATACTGGGTAAATATACTGCGAATCACAGCTCCTATACTACTGGGTAAATATACTGCAAATCACAGCTCCTATACTACTGGGTAAATATACTGGGTAAATATACTGCAAATCACAGCTCCTATAGTACTGGGTAAATATACTGGGCAAATCACAGCTCCTATACTACTGGGTAAATATACTGCAAATCACAGCTCCTATACTACTGGGTAAATATACTGCAAATCACAGCTCCTATACTACTGGGTAAATATACTGGGTAAATATACTACAAATCACAGCTCCTATAGTACTGGGTAAATATACTGGGTAAATATACTACAAATCACAGCTCCTATAGTACTGGGTAAATATACTGGGCAAATCACAGCTCCTATACTACTGGGTAAATATACTGCAAATCACAGCTCCTATACTACTGGGTAAATATACTGCAAATCACAGCTCCTATACTACTGGGTAAATATACTGGGTAAATATACTGCAAATCACAGCTCCTATACTACTGGGTAAATATACTGCAAATCACAGCTCCTATACTACTGGGTAAATATACTGCAAATCACAGCTCCTATACTACTGGGTAAATATACTGGGCAAATCACAGCTCCTATAGTACTGGGTAAATATACTGCAAATCACAGCTCCTATACTACTGGGTAAATATACTGGGTAAATATACTGCAAATCACAGCTCCTATAGTACTGGGTAAATATACTGCAAATCACAGCTCCTATAGTACTGGGTAAATATACTGGGTAAATATACTGCAAATCACAGCTCCTATACTACTGGGTAAATATACTGGGTAAATATACTGCAAATCACAGCTCCTATAGTACTGGGTAAATATACTGTAAATCACAGCTCCTATACTACTGGGTAAATATACTGGGCAAATCACAGCTCCTATACTACTGGGTAAATATACTGCAAATCACAGCTCCTATACTACTGGGTAAATATACTGCAAATCACAGCTCCTATAGTACTGGGTAAATATACTGCAAATCACAGCTCCTATACTACTGGGTAAATATACTGGGTAAATATACTGCAAATCACAGCTCCTATACTACTGGGTAAATATACTGGGTAAATATACTGCAAATCACAGCTCCTATAGTACTGGGTAAATATACTGCAAATCACAGCTCCTATAGTACTGGGTAAATGTACTGGGTAAATATACTGCAAATCACAGCTCCTATAGTACTGGGTAAATATACTGCAAATCACAGCTCCTATACTACTGGGTAAATATACTGCAAATCACAGCTCCTATAGTACTGGGTAAATATACTGGGTAAATATACTGGGCAAATCACAGCTCCTATACTACTGGGTAAATATACTGCAAATCACAGCTCCTATACTACTGGGTAAATATACTGGGTAAATATACTGCAAATCACAGCTCCTATACTACTGGGTAAATATACTGGGCAAATCACAGCTCCTATACTACTGGGTAAATATACTGCAAATCACAGCTCCTATACTACTGGGTCAATATACTGGGCAAATCACAGCTCCTATACTACTGGGTAAATATACTGGGTAAATATACTGCAAATCACAGCTCCTATACTACTGGGTAAATATACTGCAAATCACAGCTCCTATACTACTGGGTAAATATACTGCAAATCACAGCTCCTATAGTACTGGGTAAATATACTGCAAATCACAGCTCCTATACTACTGGGTAAATATACTGCAAATCACAGCTCCTATAGTACTGGGTAAATATACTGGGTAAATATACTGCAAATCACAGCTCCTATACTACTGGGTAAATATACTGCAAATCACAGCTCCTATACTACTGGGTAAATATACTGGGTAAATATACTGCAAATCACAGCTCCTATACTACTGGGTAAATATACTGCAAATCACAGCTCCTATACTACTGGGTAAATATACTGCAAATCACAGCTCCTATACTACTGGGTAAATATACTGCAAATCACAGCTCCTATAGTACTGGGTAAATATACTGGGCAAATCACAGCTCCTATACTACTGGGTAAATATACTGTAAATCACAGCTCCTATAGTACTGGGTAAATATACTGCAAATCACAGCTCCTATACTACTGGGTAAATATACTGCAAATCACAGCTCCTATACTACTGGGTAAATATACTGCAAATCACAGCTCCTATACTACTGGGTAAATATACTGGGTAAATATACTGCAAATCACAGCTCCTATACTACTGGGTAAATATACTGCAAATCACAGCTCCTATACTACTGGGTAAATATACTGCAAATCACAGCTCCTATACTACTGGGTAAATATACTGGGTAAATATACTGCAAATCACAGCTCCTATACTACTGGGTAAATATACTGCAAATCACAGCTCCTATACTACTGGGTAAATATACTGCAAATCACAGCTCCTATACTACTGGGTAAATATACTGCAAATCACAGCTCCTATACTACTGGGTAAATATACTGCAAATCACAGCTCCTATACTACTGGGTAAATATACTGGGCAAATCACAGCTCCTATACTACTGGGTAAATATACTGGGTAAATATACTGCAAATCACAGCTCCTATACTACTGGGTAAATATACTGCAAATCACAGCTCCTATACTACTGGGTAAATATACTGCAAATCACAGCTCCTATACTACTGGGTAAATATACTGGGCAAATCACAGCTCCTATAGTACTGGGTAAATATACTGGGTAAATATACTGCAAATCACAGCTCCTATAGTACTGGGTAAATATACTGCAAATCACAGCTCCTATACTACTGGGTAAATATACTGCAAATCACAGCTCCTATAGTACTGGGTAAATATACTGCATATCACAGCTCCTATAGTACTGGGTAAATATACTGCAAATCACAGCTCCTATAGTACTGGGTAAATATACTGGGTAAATATACTGCAAATCACAGCTCCTATACTACTGGGTAAATATACTGGGTAAATATACTGCAAATCACAGCTCCTATAGTACTGGGTAAATATACTGCAAATCACAGCTCCTATACTACTGGGTAAATATACTGCAAATCACAGCTCCTATAGTACTGGGTAAATATACTGGGTAAATATACTGCAAATCACAGCTCCTATACTACTGGGTAAATATACTGCAAATCACAGCTCCTATACTACTGGGTAAATATACTGCAAATCACAGCTCCTATACTACTGGGTAAATATACTGGGTAAATATACTACAAATCACAGCTCCTATAGTACTGGGTAAATATACTGCAAATCACAGCTCCTATACTACTGGGTAAATATACTGCAAATCACAGCTCCTATACTACTGGGTAAATATACTGCAAATCACAGCTCCTATACTACTGGGTAAATATACTGCAAATCACAGCTCCTATAGTACTGGGTAAATATACTGGGTAAATATACTGCAAATCACAGCTCCTATAGTACTGGGTAAATATACTGGGCAAATCACAGCTCCTATACTACTGGGTAAATATACTGGGTAAATATACTGCAAATCACAGCTCCTATACTACTGGGTAAATATACTGCAAATCACAGCTCCTATAGTACTGGGTAAATATACTGGGTAAATATACTGCAAATCACAGCTCCTATAGTACTGGGTAAATATACTGCAAATCACAGCTCCTATACTACTGGGTAAATATACTGCAAATCACAGCTCCTATAGTACTGGGTAAATATACTGCAAATCACAGCTCCTATACTACTGGGTAAATATACTGCAAATCACAGCTCCTATACTACTGGGTAAATATACTGGGTAAATATACTGCAAATCACAGCTCCTATACTACTGGGTAAATATACTGCAAATCACAGCTCCTATAGTACTGGGTAAATATACTGGGTAAATATACTGCAAATCACAGCTCCTATACTACTGGGTAAATATACTGCAAATCACAGCTCCTATACTACTGGGTAAATATACTGCAAATCACAGCTCCTATACTACTGGGTAAATATACTGGGCAAATCACAGCTCCTATACTACTGGGTAAATATACTGGGTAAATATACTGCAAATCACAGCTCCTATACTACTGGGTAAATATACTGCAAATCACAGCTCCTATACTACTGGGTAAATATACTGGGCAAATCACAGCTCCTATACTACTGGGTAAATATACTGGGCAAATCACAGCTCCTATACTACTGGGTAAATATACTGCAAATCACAGCTCCTATACTACTGGGTAAATATACTGGGTAAATATACTGCAAATCACAGCTCCTATACTACTGGGTAAATATACTGGGCAAATCACAGCTCCTATACTACTGGGTAAATATACTGCAAATCACAGCTCCTATACTACTGGGTAAATATACTGGGCAAATCACAGCTCCTATACTACTGGGTAAATATACTGGGCAAATCACAGCTCCTATACTACTGGGTAAATATACTGCAAATCACAGCTCCTATACTACTGGGTAAATATACTGGGTAAATATACTGCAAATCACAGCTCCTATACTACTGGGTAAATATACTGCAAATCACAGCTCCTATACTACTGGGTAAATATACTGGGCAAATCACAGCTCCTATACTACTGGGTAAATATACTGGGTAAATATACTGCAAATCACAGCTCCTATACTACTGGGTAAATATACTGGGTAAATATACTGCAAATCACAGCTCCTATACTACTGGGTAAATATACTGGGCAAATCACAGCTCCTATACTACTGGGTAAATATACTGCAAATCACAGCTCCTATACTACTGGGTAAATATACTGGGTAAATATACTGCAAATCACAGCTCCTATACTACTGGGTAAATATACTGGGCAAATCACAGCTCCTATACTACTGGGTAAATATACTGGGCAAATCACAGCTCCTATACTACTGGGTAAATATACTGCAAATCACAGCTCCTATACTACTGGGTAAATATACTGCAAATCACAGCTCCTATACTACTGGGTAAATATACTGGGCAAATCACAGCTCCTATACTACTGGGTAAATATACTGGGTAAATATACTGCAAATCACAGCTCCTATACTACTGGGTAAATATACTGCAAATCACAGCTCCTATACTACTGGGTAAATATACTGCAAATCACAGCTCCTATACTACTGGGTAAATATACTGCAAATCACAGCTCCTATACTACTGGGTAAATATACTGGGTAAATATACTGCAAATCACAGCTCCTATACTACTGGGTAAATATACTGCAAATCACAGCTCCTATACTACTGGGTAAATATACTGCAAATCACAGCTCCTATACTACTGGGTAAATATACTGGGTAAATATACTGCAAATCACAGCTCCTATACTACTGGGTAAATATACTGCAAATCACAGCTCCTATAGTACTGGGTAAATATACTGGGTAAATATACTGCAAATCACAGCTCCTATACTACTGGGTAAATATACTGGGTAAATATACTGCAAATCACAGCTCCTATACGTACTGGGTAAATATACTGCAAATCACAGCTCCTATACTACTGGGTAAATATACTGCAAATCACAGCTCCTATACTACTGGGTAAATATACTGGGTAAATATACTGCAAATCACAGCTCCTATAGTACTGGGTAAATATACTGCAAATCACAGCTCCTATACTACTGGGTAAATATACTGCAAATCACAGCTCCTATACTACTGGGTAAATATACTGCAAATCACAGCTCCTATACTACTGGGTAAATATACTGCAAATCACAGCTCCTATACTACTGGGTAAATATACTGGGTAAATATACTGCAAATCACAGCTCCTATACTACTGGGTAAATATACTGCAAATCACAGCTCCTATACTACTGGGTAAATATACTGGGCAAATCACAGCTCCTATACTACTGGGTAAATATACTGGGCAAATCACAGCTCCTATACTACTGGGTAAATATACTGCAAATCACAGCTCCTATACTACTGGGTAAATATACTGGGTAAATATACTGCAAATCACAGCTCCTATACTACTGGGTAAATATACTGGGCAAATCACAGCTCCTATACTACTGGGTAAATATACTGCAAATCACAGCTCCTATACTACTGGGTAAATATACTGGGCAAATCACAGCTCCTATACTACTGGGTAAATATACTGGGCAAATCACAGCTCCTATACTACTGGGTAAATATACTGCAAATCACAGCTCCTATACTACTGGGTAAATATACTGGGTAAATATACTGCAAATCACAGCTCCTATACTACTGGGTAAATATACTGCAAATCACAGCTCCTATACTACTGGGTAAATATACTGCAAATCACAGCTCCTATACTACTGGGTAAATATACTGCAAATCACAGCTCCTATACTACTGGGTAAATATACTGCAAATCACAGCTCCTATACTACTGGGTAAATATACTGCAAATCACAGCTCCTATACTACTGGGTAAATATACTGGGTAAATATACTGCAAATCACAGCTCCTATACTACTGGGTAAATATACTGGCAAATCACAGCTCCTATACTACTGGGTAAATATACTGCAAATCACAGCTCCTATACTACTGGGTAAATATACTGGGTAAATATACTGCAAATCACAGCTCCTATACTACTGGGTAAATATACTGGGCAAATCACAGCTCCTATACTACTGGGTAAATATACTGGGCAAATCACAGCTCCTATACTACTGGGTAAATATACTGCAAATCACAGCTCCTATACTACTGGGTAAATATACTGCAAATCACAGCTCCTATACTACTGGGTAAATATACTGGGCAAATCACAGCTCCTATACTACTGGGTAAATATACTGGGTAAATATACTGCAAATCACAGCTCCTATACTACTGGGTAAATATACTGCAAATCACAGCTCCTATACTACTGGGTAAATATACTGCAAATCACAGCTCCTATACTACTGGGTAAATATACTGCAAATCACAGCTCCTATACTACTGGGTAAATATACTGGGTAAATATACTGCAAATCACAGCTCCTATACTACTGGGTAAATATACTGCAAATCACAGCTCCTATAGTACTGGGTAAATATACTGCAAATCACAGCTCCTATACTACTGGGTAAATATACTGGGTAAATATACTGCAAATCACAGCTCCTATACTACTGGGTAAATATACTGCAAATCACAGCTCCTATAGTACTGGGTAAATATACTGGGTAAATATACTGCAAATCACAGCTCCTATACTACTGGGTAAATATACTGGGTAAATATACTGCAAATCACAGCTCCTATAGTACTGGGTAAATATACTGTAAATCACAGCTCCTATACTACTGGGTAAATATACTGTAAATCACAGCTCCTATACTACTGGGTAAATATACTGGGCAAATCACAGCTCCTATAGTACTGGGTAAATATACTGCAAATCACAGCTCCTATACTACTGGGTAAATATACTGCAAATCACAGCTCCTATAGTACTGGGTAAATATACTGCAAATCACAGCTCCTATACTACTGGGTAAATATACTGGGTAAATATACTGCAAATCACAGCTCCTATACTACTGGGTAAATATACTGGGTAAATATACTGCAAATCACAGCTCCTATAGTACTGGGTAAATATACTGCAAATCACAGCTCCTATAGTACTGGGTAAATGTACTGGGTAAATATACTGCAAATCACAGCTCCTATAGTACTGGGTAAATATACTGCAAATCACAGCTCCTATACTACTGGGTAAATATACTGCAAATCACAGCTCCTATAGTACTGGGTAAATATACTGGGTAAATATACTGGGCAAATCACAGCTCCTATACTACTGGGTAAATATACTGCAAATCACAGCTCCTATACTACTGGGTAAATATACTGGGTAAATATACTGCAAATCACAGCTCCTATACTACTGGGTAAATATACTGGGCAAATCACAGCTCCTATACTACTGGGTAAATATACTGCAAATCACAGCTCCTATACTACTGGGTCAATGAACTGGGCAAATCACAGCTCCTATACTACTGGGTAAATATACTGGGTAAATATACTGCAAATCACAGCTCCTATAGTACTGGGTAAATATACTGCATATCACAGCTCCTATACTACTGGGTAAATATACTGCAAATCACAGCTCCTATAGTACTGGGTAAATATACTGCATATCACAGCTCCTATAGTACTGGGTAAATATACTGCAAATCACAGCTCCTATAGTACTGGGTAAATATACTGGGTAAATATACTGGGCAAATCACAGCTCCTATACTACTGGGTAAATATACTGCAAATCACAGCTCCTATAGTACTGGGTAAATATACTGGGTAAATATACTGCAAATCACAGCTCCTATACTACTGGGTAAATATACTGCAAATCACAGCTCCTATACTACTGGGTAAATATACTGCAAATCACAGCTCCTATACTACTGGGTAAATATACTGGGTAAATATACTGCAAATCACAGCTCCTATACTACTGTGTAAATATACTGGGTAAATATACTGCAAATCACAGCTCCTATACTACTGGGTAAATATACTGGGTAAATATACTGCAAATCACAGCTCCTATACTACTGGGTAAATATACTGGGTAAATATACTGCAAATCACAGCTCCTATACTACTGGGTAAATATACTGCAAATCACAGCTCCTATACTACTGGGTAAATATACTGCAAATCACAGCTCCTATAGTACTGGGTAAATATACTGGGCAAATCACAGCTCCTATACTACTGGGTAAATATACTGGGTAAATATACTGCAAATCACAGCTCCTATACTACTGGGTAAATATACTGGGTAAATATACTGCAAATCACAGCTCCTATAGTACTGGGTAAATATACTGGGTAAATATACTGCAAATCACAGCTCCTATAGTACTGGGTAAATATACTGGGCAAATCACAGCTCCTATGCTACTGGGTAAATATACTGCAAATCACAGCTCCTATACTACTGGGTAAATATACTGCAAATCACAGCTCCTATAGTACTGGGTAAATATACTGCAAATCACAGCTCCTATACTACTGGGTAAATATACTGGGTAAATATACTGCAAATCACAGCTCCTATACTACTGGGTAAATATACTGGGTAAATATACTGCAAATCACAGCTCCTATAGTACTGGGTAAATATACTGGGTAAATATACTGGGTAAATATACTGGGTAAATATACTGCAAATCACAGCTCCTATACTACTGGGTCAATATTCTGGGTAAATATACTGGGTAAATATACTGGGCAAATCACAGCTCCTATACTACTGGGTAAATATACTGCAAATCACAGCTCCTATACTACTGGGTAAATATACTGGGTAAATATACTGCAAATCACAGCTCCTATAGTACTGGGTAAATATACTGCAAATCACAGCTCCTATACTACTGGGTAAATATACTGAATACTACAGGGCTCCAATACTACAGGGCTCCAATACTACAGGGCTCCAATACTACAGGGCTCCTATACTACAGGGCTCCAATACTACAGGGCTCCAATACTACAATACTACAGGGATCCAATACTACAGGGCTCCAATACTACAGGGCTCCAATACTACAGGGCTCCTATACTACAGGGCTCCTATACTACAGGGCTCCAATACACCAGGGCTCCAATACACCAGGGCTCCAAGACTACAGGGCTCTAATACTACAGGGCTCCAATACTACAGGGCTCCAATACTACAGGGCACCAATACTACAATACTACAGGGCTCCAATACTACAGGGCTCCAATACTACAGGGCTCCAATACTACAGGGCTCCTATACTACAGGGCTCCTATACTACAGGGCTCCTATACTACAGGGCTCCAATACTACAGGGCTCCAATACTACAGGGCTCCAATACTACAATACTACAGGGCTCCTATACTACAGGGCTCCTATACTACAGGGATCCAATACTACAGGGCTCCAATACTACAATACTACAGGGCTCCAATACTACAGGGCTCCAATACTACAATACTACAGGGCTCCAATACTACAGGGCTCCAATACTATAGGGCTCCAATACTACAGGGCTCCAATACTACAGGGCTCCAATACTACAGGGCTCCAATACTACAGGGCTCCAATACTACAGGGAACCAATACTACAATACTACAGGGCTCCAATACTACAGGGCTCCAATACACCAGGGCTCCAATACTACAGGGCTCCAATACTACAGGGCTCCAATACTACAGGGCTCCTATACTACAGGCCTCCAATACTACAGGGCTCCAATACTGCAGGGCTCCAATACTACAATACTACAGGGCTCCAATACTACAGGGCTCCAATACTACAGGGTTCCAATACTACAGGGCTCCAATACTACAGGACTCCAATACTACAGGGCTCCAATACTACAGGGTTCCAATACTACAGGGCTCATATACTACAGGGCTCCAATACTACAGGGCTCCTATACTACAATACTACAGGGCTCCAATACTACAGGGCTCCAATACTACAATACTACAGGGCTCCAATACTACAGGGCACCAATACTACAGGGCTCCAATACTACAGGGCTCCAATACTACAGGGCTCCAATACTACAATACTACAGGGCTCCTATACTACAGGGCTCCAATACTACAGGGCTCCAATACTACAGGGCTCCAATACTACAGGGCTCCAATACTACAATACTACATGGCTCCAATACTACAGGCCTCCAATACTACAGGGCTCCAATACTGTAGGGCTCCAATACTACAATACTACAGGGCTCCAATACTACAGGGTTCCAATACTACAGGGCTCCAATACTACAGGGCTCCAATACTACAATACTACAGGGCTCCAATACTACAGGGCTCCAATACTACAATACTACAGGGCTCCAATACTACAGGGTTCCAATACTACAGGGCTCCTATACTACAGGGCTCCAATACTACAGGGCTCCAATACTACAATACTACAGGGCTCCAATACTACAGGGCTCCTATACTACAGGGCTCCTATACTACAGGGCTCCTATACTACAGGGCTCCAATACTACAGGGCTCCAATACTACAGGGCTCCTATATTGTGGCTCCAAGCTGCATGCAGGGAAGGTTTGGTTTGGAGACTGGAGAGGGAGATCCCCGACCAAACCAACACCAAACCAATGAGGTCTAGCTGGGCTGGTTGGGACCTGGGGAAGGACCGGTGGCCACAACTATCTGGTCGGGGTCCAGTTAAATAACACTCATTACTCAACTCACAGTTATGGGTCTTCCCCTTCCTCTCTCTATCCATCCCTCTACTCCCCTCTCCCCTCCTCTCCTCCACTCCCCTCTCCCCTCCTCTCTCTCTCTCTCTCTCCACTCCTCCCTTCCTCTCTCCCTCCTCTCCTCCCTCCCTCCTCTCATCTTCTCCTCTCCCTCCCTCCTCTCCCCCATCCCTCCTCTCCTCCCATCCCTCCTCTCCTCTCCTTCCCTCCCCTCCTCTCCTCCCTCCCTCCTCTCTCTCCTCCCTCCTCCTCTCTCTCCTCTCTCCCTCCCTCCCTCCCTCTCCTCCTCCCCTAATCCCTCCCTCTCCTCCTCCCCTAATCCCTCCCTCTCTCTCTCTCTCCCTCCCCTCCCTCCCCTCTCCTCCCTCCCTCCCTCCCCCCTCCCTCCCTCCTCTCTCCCTCCCTCCCTCCCTCCCTCCCTCCTCCTCTCCTCCCTCCCTCCCTCCTCCTCTCTCATCCTCTCCTCTCCTCCCTCCTCCCTCCCTCCTCCTCTCTCATCCTCTCCTCTCCTCCCTCCCTCCTCTCCTCCCTCCCTCCCTCCTCCTCCTCCTCTCTCCTCCTCTCCTCTCCTCTCCTCTCCTCTACTCTCCTCCCGGCCTCCCTCCCCATCTAACCCATGACACACCAACAGTTACAGAAACATCAACACCACGTGGGTTGCCAGGGAGACACAAAATAAAAACATGTTGATGCTACCAGGATTCATTCAAAATAATGATTATTACACACACACACACACACACACACACACACACACACACACACACACACACACACACACACACACACACACACACACACACACACACACACACACAGTTGAACTCTTAAGAGTGGTTTGGTAACTTCAAAGTGTTTCAGAACCAGAGGTTCAGCTCTCTCCTCTTCCTCTTTCCTCTGTCAGCTCAGATCTCTCTCTCTCCTCCCTCCATTCTTCTGCTCCATCCCTCTCCTCCCTCCCTTCATCCCTCCCTCCCTCCCTCTGCTCCCTCCATCCATCCCTCTCTCTCTCTCTCCTCCCTCCATCCCTCTCCTCCCTCCATTCCTCTGCTCCCTCCATCCATCCCTCTCTCTCTCTCTCCTCCCTCCCTCCCTCTGCTCCCTCCATCCATCCCTCTCTCTCTCTCTCCTCCCTCCATCCCTCTCCTCCCTCCATTCCTCTGCTCCCTCCATCCATCCCTCCCTCTCTCTCTCCTCCCTCCATTCCTCTGCTCCATCCATCCCTCCCTCTCTCTCTCCTCCCTCCATCCCTCTGCTCCCTCCCTCTCTCTCCTCCCTCCATCCCTCTGCTCCCTCCATCTCTCTCCTCCCTCCATCCCTCTGCTCCCTCCATCTCTCTCCTCCCTCCATCCCTCTGCTCCCTCCATCTCTCTCCTCCCTCCATCCCTCTCCTCCCTCCATCCCTCCCTCTCTCTCTTCTCCCTCCATCCCTCTCCTCCCTCCATCCCTCCCTCTCTCTCTCCTCCCTCCATCCCTCTCCTCCCTCCATCCCTCCCTCTCTCTCTCCTCCCTCCATCCCTCTGCTCCCTCCATCTCTCTCCTCCCTCCATCTCTCTCCTCCCTCTATCTCTCTCCTCCCTCCATTCCTCTGCTCCATCCATCCCTCCCTCTCTCTCTCCTCCCTCCATCCCTCTGCTCCCTCCCTCTCTCTCCTCCCTCCCTCTCTCTCTCCTCCCTCCATCCCTCTGCTCCCTCCATCCCTCTCCTCCCTCCATCCCTCTCCTCCCTCTCTCTACTCCCTCCATTCCTCTTCTCCCTCCATCCCTCTCCTCCCTCCATCCCTCTCCTCCCTCTCTCTGCTCCCTCCATCCATCCCTCCCTCTCTCTCTCCTCCCTCCATCCCTCTGCTCCATCCATCCATCCCTCTCTCTCTCTCTCCTCCCTCCATTCCTCTGCTCCCTCCATCCATCCCTCCCTCTCTCTCTCCTCCCTCCATTCCTCTGCTCCATCCATCCCTCCCTCTCTCTCTCCTCCCTCCATCCCTCTCCTCCCTCCATCCCTCTGCTCCCTCCATCCCTCTCCTCCCTCTCTCTACTCCCTCCATCCCTCTCCTCCCTCTCTCTACTCCCTCCATCCCTCTGCTCCCTCCATCCCTCTCCTCCCTCCATCCCTCTCCTCCCTCCATCCCTCTGCTCCCTCCATCCCTCTCCTCCCTCTCTCTACTCCCTCCATCCCTCTCCTCCCTCTCTCTACTCCCTCCATCCCTCTGCTCCCTCCATCCCTCTCCTCCCTCCCTCTGCTCCCTCCATCCCTCTGCTCCCTCCATCCCTCTACTCCCTCCATCCCTCTACTCCCTCCATCCCTCTGCTCCCTCCATCCCTCTCCTCCCTCTCTCTACTCCCTCCATCCCTCTCCTCCCTCTCTCTACTCCCTCCATCCCTCTGCTCCCTCCATCCCTCTCCTCCCTCTCTCTACTCCCTCCATTCCTCTGCTCCCTCCATCCATCCCTCCCTCTCTCTCTCCTCCCTCCATTCCTCTGCTCCATCCATCCCTCCCTCTCTCTCTCCTCCCTCCATCCCTCTCCTCCCTCCATCCCTCCCTCTCTCTCTCCTCCCTCCATCCCTCTGCTCCCTCCATCTCTCTCCTCCCTCCATCTCTCTCCTCCCTCTATCTCTCTCCTCCCTCCATTCCTCTGCTCCATCCATCCCTCCCTCTCTCTCTCCTCCCTCCATCCCTCTGCTCCCTCCATCTCTCTCCTCCCTCCATCTCTCTCCTCCCTCTATCTCTCTCCTCCCTCCATTCCTCTGCTCCTCCATCCCTCCCTCTCTCTCTCCTCCCTCCATCCCTCTGCTCCCTCCATCCTCTCCTCCCTCCATCTCTCTCCTCCCTCTATCTCTCTCCTCCCTCCATTCCTCTGCTCCATCCATCCCTCCCTCTCTCTCTCCTCCCTCCATCTCTCTCCTCCCTCCATCCCTCCCTCTCTCTACTCCCTCCATTCCTCTCCTCCCTCCATCCCTCTCTCTCTCTCTCTGCCAATGGCCCATTGATGCGGTTTCCACACAGCCATGACACAAGCCAGATCACTGCAGATCTCTTTTGTCAACAAAAATGTGTTTTGTTCAGAATATTCCCCTTCATTCACAGCTTTCCCCCACATGTCAGTGAGTTGTGGCCTAAACAGCACCCTAGTCCCTGTCCACTGTGTACTACCCTATGGGCTCTGGTCAAAAGTAGTGCACTTTGTAGGGAATAAGGATCCATGTGAGGCTGATCTGGGGCCTGTTGTATTAATAGTCTAGTGTTACTGAGGGGACCTGCAATGTGTCACTCAGAGGAACGTTCCGTCATCGTCGCCACGGGAACCTGACAGACGACACCGTGGCACTCTCACCGCCCCGACTCCCCCGGGGGAACAGCCTTTCCCCGCCAACCCGTCACTCTCACCCCTCTCCCATCTGACTCTCCCCCCTCTCATATCTGATTCTCACCCCTCCTCCACCCCGACACTCACCCCTCCTCCCCCCGACTCTCCCCCCTCCTCCCCCCCGTCAGTCACCCTTTCCCATCTCACTCTCCCCTCTCTCCCCCCGACTTTCACCCCTCCTCCCCCCAACTCTCACCCCGACTCCCCCCAACTCTCACCCCTCCTCCCCCTGACTCTCACCCCTCCTCCCCCTGACTCTCACCCCTCCTTCCCCCGACTCTCACCCCTCCTCCCCCTTTCCCATCTGACTCTCACCCCTCCTCCCCCTCTCCCATTTGACTCTGACCACGACTCACCCCGTCTCCCCCATCAGGAGAAAGAGTGCTCCCTGGTCTCGTCTCATGGAGACGTTATGGAGCGTGACCTGACGTATGAGACTCATTTAGAGGGACACTTTAACATGGATTGTGGTCAGCTGGCTGTGTGTGGTGGATAGTGGATATGTCAGATGAGGAGAACAGAGAGGAGAACAGAGAGGAGAGGAGGAGAGGAGAGGAGAGGAGAGAGGGAGGAGGAGAGGAGAGAGGGAGGAAAAAGGAGAGAAGGAGGAAAAAGGAGAGACAGAGGAGGAGAGACAGAGGAGAAGAGGAGGGAGGAGAAGAGAGAGGGAGGAGAGGAGAGACAGAGGAGGAGAGGAGGGGGGAGAAGAGAGAGGGAGGAGAGGAGAGACAGAGGAGGAGAGGAGGGAGGAGAAGAGAGAGGGAGGAGAGACAGAGGAGGAGAGGAGAGAGGGAGGAGAGACAGAGGAGGAGAGGAGGGAGGAGAAGAGAGAGGGATGAGAGAGGGAGGAGAGGAGAGATGGAGGAGGAGAGGAGAATAGACTCACTGGTAGATGTCGTTTCGTAGCACGGTTCTGGTCAGAGGGTTATCTGCCTGCGGAGCCATGCTGACAGATCCTATCTTCAGTACCAGAGTGTCCTCTCTCTCTCTCCTCAGGTGGGACTCTGGGAGACACACCACAGGTTTCAGACCGAGACAGACCATATACACCTCAGTACCTGAGTGTCCTCTCTCTCTCCTCAGGTGGGACTCTGGGAGACACAGGACAGGTATCAGACCGAGACAGACAGACCATATACACCTCAGTACCAGAGTGTCCTCTCTCTCTCTCCTCAGGTGGGACTCTGGGAGACACAGGACAGGTATCAGACCGAGACAGACCATATACACCTCAGTACCAGAGTGTCTTAAAACCTACAGGAGGGTCTCTCTCCAGGAACAGGGTTGGAGTTAAAACCTCCAGGAGGGTTTCTCTCCAGGAACAGGGTTGGAATTAAAACCTACAGGAGGGTCTCTCTCCAGGAACAGGGTTGGAGTTAAAACCTACAGGAGGGTTTCTCTCCAGGAACAGGGTTGGAGTGTAAACCTACAGGAGGGTCTCTCTCTACAGGAACAGGGTTGGAGTTAAAACCTCCAGGAGGGTATTTCTCCAGGAACAGGGTTGGAGTTAAAACCTCCAGGAGGATTTCTCTCCAGGAACAGGGTTGGAGTTAAACCCTACAGGAGGATTTCTCTCCAGGAACAGGGTTGGAGTTAAAACCTCCAGGAGGGTCTCTCTCCAGGAACAGGGTTGGAGTTAAAACCTACAGGAGGGTCTCTCTCCAGGAACAGGGTTGGAGTTAAAACCTACAGGAGGGTCTCTCTCTCCAGGAACAGGGTTGGAGTTAAAACCTACAGGATGGTAGTTCTCCAGGAACAGGGTTGGAGTGAAAACCTACAGGAGGGTCTCTCTCCAAGAACAGCTTTGGAGTTAAAACCTACAGGAGGGTCTCTCTCCAGGAACAGGGTTGGAGTTAAAACCTACAGGAGGGTATCTCTCCAGGAACAGGGTTGGAGTTAAAACCTACAGGAGGGTTTCTCTCCAGGAACAGGGTTGGAGTTAAAACCTCCAGGAGGGTTTCTCTCCAGGAACAGGGTTGGAGTTAAAACCTACAGGAGGGTATCTCTCCAGGAACAGGGTTGGAGTTAAAACCTACAGGAGGGTTTCTCTCCAGGAACAGGGAGAGCTACCCTCCTGGGAGAGAGGACACTCTGTCTTACCTGTGTGTTTGTCCTGTCTGTCCTGTCCTGTCTGTCTGTCCTGTCTGTCCAGTCTTACCTGTGTGTCTGCCCTCCAGTCTTACCTGTGTGTCTGTCCTGTCTGTCCAGTCTTACCTGTGTGTCTGTCCAGTCTTACCTGTGTGTCTGTCCAGTCTTACCTGCGTGTCTGTCCTGTCTGTCCTGTCTGTCCAGTCTTACCTGTGTGTCTGTCCTGTCTGTCCAGTCTTACCTGTGTGTCTGTCCTGTCTGTCCAGTCTTACCTGTGTGTCTGTCCAGTCCCTCCAGTCTTACCTGTGTGTCTGTCCTGTCTGTCCAGTCTTACCTGTCCTGTCTGTCCTGTCTGTCCAGTCTTACCTGTGTGTCTGTCCTGTCTGTCCAGTCTTACCTGTGTGTCTGTCCTGTCTGTCCAGTCTTACCTGTGTGTCTGTCCAGTCTGTCCAGTCTTACCTGTGTGTCTTTCCTGTCTGTCCTGTCTGTCCAGTCTTACCTGTGTGTCTGTCCTGTCTGTCCTGTCTGTCCAGTCTTACCTGTGTGTCTGTCCTGTCTGTCCAGTCTTACCTGTGTGTCTGTCCTGTCTGTCCAGTCTTACCTGTGTGTCTGTCCTGTCTGTCCAGTCTTACCTGTGTGTCTGTCCTGTCTGTCCAGTCTTACCTGTGTGTCTGTCCAGTCCCTCCAGTCTTACCTGTGTGTCTGTCCTGTCTGTCCAGTCTTACCTGTCCTGTCTGTCCTGTCTGTCCAGTCTTACCTGTGTGTCTGTCCTGTCTGTCCAGTCTTACCTGTGTGTCTGTCCTGTCTGTCCAGTCTTACCTGTGTGTCTGTCCTGTCTGTCCAGTCTTACCTGTGTGTCTGTCCTGTCTGTCCAGTCTTACCTGTGTGTCTTTCCTGTCTGTCCTGTCTGTCCAGTCTTACCTGTGTGTCTGTCCTGTCTGTCCTGTCTGTCCAGTCTTACCTGTGTGTCTGTCCTGTCTGTCCAGTCTTACCTGCGTGTCTGTCCTGTCTGTCCAGTCTTACCTGTGTGTCTGTCCTGTCTGTCCAGTCTTACCTGTCCTGTCTGTCCTGTCTGTCCAGTCTTACCTGTGTGTCTGTCCTGTCTGTCCGGGTTCCCGGGACAAAACACCCTGATCACTGATGTGTTGACATATAGCAGCGGCAGGCTGCGTGACGTCAGGGCGTGACTTCTCATCGGCTGGCCCGCCGTTTTGCCCAGGTCCCGGTATCGTCGTGGCAGCGCGGCGTGGAACACCCCGGCTACGGTGGCCAGTAAGGGACAGGAGAGGACCAGGTCAAAAGGTTGGGCGGTCAGCAGGATCTCTCTCAGGTAGTGGGGAGACCCGTCAGCCGGGCCCTCCGTCAGCCGCTGGGCCCCGCGAGACCCCGGTCGTTCCAGCCGCGTGGTCAGCTTGTGGCGGACGTTTCTGGTGACCGCCTGGGGAAGTTCATATTTTATATAAATACATTATATTACTACAACTACTAGTAATAATAATGAACACATAATAAAACAAATGAATACATAATAATATAATATACAATAATTATATAATCATAATAATAATGAATATATAATAATAATGAATATATAATAATGAATATATAATAATACTAATAATAATGAATATATATAATAATAATGCATATATAATAATAATAATGAATAATAATAATGAATATATAATCATGCTAATGAATATATAATAATTATACTAATAATACTAATAATGAATAATAATAATTAATGAATATATAATAATAATAATGAATAATACTAATAATTAATAATAATAATGAATATATAATCATACTAATGAATATATAATAATAATAGTGATAATACTAATAATGAATAATACTAATGAATATATAATCATACTAATGAATATATAATAATAATAGTAATAATACTAATAATGAATAATAATAATGAGTATATAATAATAATAATGAATATATAATAATAAACAGATAAAATTAACAACAACATTAATAATAACTATTGTAATAATAATTGTAACCTGGGTGTATGTGATGGACAAGAATCCGTGCTGCTGGTGAGAGGACACCTCCAGGACCTTGGCTGCTGTCTGATTGGTGGAGGAGGTGGAGGAGGTGGAGACAACAGGACTGAGACAACAGATTCCCAGTAGAGCACCACATCAACACTAACTGAGACACCATTAAACTCCTGGGCTACAATGGAGAATCTCCTGTCAAAGACCAGAGCTTTTGGTAACACTTCCTATGAATAGCCTCCTGATCCCAGACCTGTACTGTATGTGACTGATCCCAGACCTGTACTGTATGTGACTGATCCCAGACCTGTACTGTATGTGACTGATCCCAGACCTGTACTGTATGTGACTGATCCCAGGCCTGTACTGTATGTGACTGATCCCAGACCTGTACTGTATGTGACTGATCCCAGACCTGTACTGTATGTGACTGATCCCAGGCCTGTACTGTATGTGACTGATCCCAGACCTGTATGTGACTGATCCCAGACCTGTACTGTATGTGACTGATCCCAGACCTGTACTGTATGTGACTGATCCCAGCCCTGTACTGTATGTGACTGATCCCAGCCCTGTACTGTGTGTGACTGATCCCAGACCTGTACTGTATGTGACTGATCCCAGACCTGTACTGTATGTGACTGATCCCAGCCCTGTATGTGACTGATCCCAGGCCTGTACTGTATGTGACTGATCCCAGACCTGTACTGTATGTGACTGATCCCAGGCCTGTACTGTATGTGACTGATCCCAGGCATGTACTGTATGTGACTGATCCCAGACCTGTATGTGACTGATCCCAGACCTGTACTGTATGTGACTGATCCCAGACCTGTACTGTATGTGACTGATCCCAGCCCTGTACTGTATGTGACTGATCCCAGCCCTGTACTGTGTGTGACTGATCCCAGACCTGTACTGTATGTGACTGATCCCAGACCTGTACTGTATGTGACTGATCCCAGCCCTGTATGTGACTGATCCCAGGCCTGTACTGTATGTGACTGATCCCAGACCTGTACTGTATGTGACTGATCCCAGGCCTGTACTGTATGTGACTGATCCCAGACCTGTACTGTATGTGACTGATCCCAGACCTGTACTGTATGTGACTGATCCCAGACCTGTACTGTATGTGACTGATCCCAGACCTGTACTGTATGTGACTGATCCCAGACCTGTACTGTGTGTGACTGATCCCAGACCTGTACTGATCCCAGGCCTGTACTGTATGTGACTGATCCCAGCCCTGTACTGTATGTGACTGATCCCAGGCCTGTACTGTATGTGACTGATCCCAGACCTGTACTGTATGTGACTGATCCCAGACCTGTACTGTATGTGACTGATCCCAGCCCTGTACTGTATGTGACTGATCCCAGCCCTGTACTGTATGTGACTGATCCCAGACCTGTACTGTGAGTGACTGATCCCAGACCTGTACTGTGAGTGACTGATCCCAGACCTGTACTGTATGTGACTGATCCCAGACCTGTACTGTATGTGACTGATCCCAGACCTGTACTGTATGTGACTGATCCCAGCCCTGTACTGTATGTGACTGATCCCAGACCTGTACTGTATGTGACTGATCCCAGACCTGTACTGTATGTGACTGATCCCAGACCTGTACTGTATGTGACTGATCCCAGGCCTGTACTGTATGTGACTGTCTAACAGCCTGATGTAGTTAGCCAAGCTGAAGTTTAAAAGACAATCTATCTGTCTAGTCTCTAAATTAAACTAGTTTTACTCCGTAGAGGATACCAGGCGTCTTCAGGAGGGCCGTACTTCTTAACAACAAGGAAGTAAATTCCAAGTTAAATACTATCTCTGATTTACAAGCAACAACTTATGGTATCCTGTTAAGGTTAGGTTAAATTATATCTCTGATTTACCAGCAACAACTATCTACTGTAACAATCTAACGTCTGATTTGTACAAATTCATTACGGCGAAAAGATTACATTTTCAAATTTACAATAAATTTAAAGAAAATAATGTCAAATGCGAGGATTGATTAAGAGATAAGAAACAATTCCAAGAAAAAGTAGACCTGCTTTTCCACATCAATCACACCACTAGAGTTTGGGCTTTCATTAACCTTGGACGATGGTTATCACAGAACGCAAGGAGGACAAGTTTAATAATTCACGGCCACATTGTGTAGGCTTTGTCCTATCATACGAACAACAGGTTGAATTTAAAAGCCATCTACGAGGAGAGATTTGACCTCTAACCCTCAGGACCAGCATGAGTTATTACTTCCTGTACAGGTGGTTCCCATCACCCTCCAAGCCAATCGGAGGTGGATTTAGTCCACCTGAAAGTCATTGTTGTAGCGACTACGTACGGGACAAAGGTTAAACCGAGTTCAGTAGTGTTGAGTCTTTACGGTACGATGCGACGTCCCATATCAAACCTGATGGCTTCTGGGATGGCACTGTAGTGCGCTAAACCCTGAAGCATGATGGGAGTTAAACCCGGGAGAGTTCTGCATCCAGGGTAAGATGTGTGTCATCCTCGTTAAACCACTGCGACCAAGGTTAATGAGAGCTCAGGTCTGACAGCAAAAGAGGAAGCTGTCTGTGTTCTTACAGGAGGAAGGAAGCCAGAGATGTGGCTGAAGGAGTCCTGTTTGCTGACGGGTCGAACCAACACTGTGCGTCTGTTCAGCTTATCAGTACAAGACAGGACAACCCCTCCACAGCGGCCTACTGCAAGACCAGACCCCTCCTCTGGACTGGAGGGAGGACAATCAGAGGGGGGAGAGATGGAAACAGACCGGGGGGGGGGGGGGGGGGGATAGCAAGAGATAGAAGAAGGTACAGAGGGAGAAAGAGAGAGATAGAGGGACGACAGGGGACAGAGAGAGATAGAGGGAGGGGACAGAGAGAGATAGAGGGACGACAGGGGACAGAGAGAGATAGAGGGACGACAGGGGACAGAGAGAGATAGAGGGAGGGAGTGAAGGGGACAGAAGTCAAGAAATAAGACTGGATTAAAAAGAGATGTGATGATTAGATTATTGTTGCAAAACAAGAGAAGAACCGAACAAATCAAATAGTTTTCTGTCCTTTAGCTGGAAGCATCAGGATCGTTGAGGGATGGTCTTACACTGTCAACTACACACTTCCTGCCGGGCCGTAACTCTTCAGAAGGGTGCACCGTTACAGGATATTGAGATAGAAATGAAACAGATATGTCTGTCATATAAAATAAGGGATTTCGTCATTGTGTACAACTCTAATCACTACGTTTCTGTCTGAATGTCAGGAATGGGGCACAAGCCAGCTGTTGATGTGTATATTTAGTCAGAGACCTGGGCAGCAGGTGACAGCATAAAACCATCTCCAGACCGCTGTGACATCATCACCCCGGGACAGGAGGACTGGGGCCCCGAGTCACAGAAACACAGGTACAACCTGATTCCATTAGACTAGAGTCACAGAAACACAGGTAC